>NC_079220.1:59171611-59421611 GCF_029633865.1 Lampris incognitus
TTGGCTGATGCGATTAATATGTTCCTGCTTATCACATGGAGATACTGGGTTGCAGTGGGCAACAGGGAGAGAACCAGAGTGAGTTTTATGTTATACTGTTGCTCCTAAATAAAGCACTTAAAAGTACTTTTTCCTGGGTGTCCGGGTAGCATAGTGGTCTATTCCGTTGCCTACCATCACGGGGATCACCAGTTCGAATCCCCGTGTTACCTCCGGCTTGGTCGGGCGTCCCTACATACACAATTGACCCGGTCTGCAGGTGGGAAGCCGGATGTGTGCCCTGGTCACTGCACTAGCTCCTCCTCTGGTCGGTCGGGGCACCTGTTCAGGGGGAGGGGGAACTGGAGGGAATAGCGTGATCCTCCCACGTGCTACGTCCCCCTGGTGAAACTCCTCACTGTCAGGTGAAAAGAAGCGGCTGGTGACTCCACATGTATGGGAGGAGGCATGTGGTAGTCTGCAGCCCTCCCCGGATCAGCAGAGGGGGTGGAGCAGAGACCGGGACGGCTTCAAAGAGTGGGGTACCCGGCCGGATACAACTGGGGAGAAAAAGGGGGGAAAGTCCAAAAAAACCTTTTTTTCTTATCCGATTAACTCAATTAATTGGCAGAATAATCAATAGATTTTTTCAACTACCAAAGCTGTCGTTAGTGACAGTCGCATCTGCATTTCTGCTTTCTATGTGGGGTGTATGACACCTAGAGCAAACATAGGCAGCCATGTGCCTTGGAGTGCCAGGATCATGCAGGTTTTCCTGCCAACCATCATCTACACCAGCTTATTTCACTGACACCAAACCCTCTGCCAAAAAGGATGGACTCGTCAGTGCAACACCTGATGTCAGCTGGACTTCCTGTTTCTGTTCGATGCCATAGTGTCTTTACTGTGTTTTAGGGAAGGGACAGCAGTGACTCCCACAGCTCTGAGGAGGCTGGCGTCGGTGGCAGTTGTGAGGGGAGCCACAAGACCATGGCCCAGGCCCAGACGGGCCTCGATCAGCCCTGCCTCGCCCTCAGCTCTGCGGTTGAGAAGGACGTAGCACTGCTGGAGATGGAGGTGCAGACAAACCAGCAGCATGAAAATCCACCACGTAAGAGCCCCAGTAAGCAAATAAAGATTTGTATGTAATAGCAGGCTGATATTCCATGTCATGTAAATCAGAATGCAGGCTTAAATTGACAAATATGCATTCCCAGATATGCAGATACACGCCTCTAATTTACATTTTAATATTGATCTTTCCAGGGTTGATACTGCGGTTTGTTTGGTTTGGGGGGGTTTTGTGTTAATGTCAACACCCAAAGGAGACGAGGGTCTGTGTCAACTAAGTCAGACCTGGAAAATATTTTTTAGCAAAATAGTTTGTCCAGGGGCGTCCAGGTAGCGTGGCGGTCTATTCTATTGACTACCAACATGAGGGTCACCAGTTCGAATCCCCGTGTTACCTCCGGCTTGGTCGGGCATCCCTACAGACACAACTGGCCGTGTCTGCGGGTGGGAAGCCGGATGTGGGTATGTGTCCTGGTTGCTGCACTAGCGCCTCCGCTGGTATGTCGGGGTGCCTGTCAGGGGGAGGGGGAACTGGGGGGAATAGCGTGATCCTCCCACGTGCTACGTCCCCCTGGTGAAACTCCTCACTGTCAGGTGAAAAGAAGCGGCTGGTGACTCCACATGTATGGGAGGAGGCATGTGGTAGTCTGCAGCCCTCCCCGGATCGGCAGAGGGGTGGAGCAGAGACCGGGACGACTCGGAAGAGTGGGGTGATTTGCCAAGTACAATTGGAGGGGAAAAAAAGAATACTTTGTCCAATGAGAACACAGTTCATCAGCGCTATTGGATGTTGACTGACGGATACAGGTTTATTGGATTTTATTTTTATTTTGTTTCATTTTTTTGCGTAGTCTGTGGCCTTGTGGAAAAGCAGCGATGGTAGCCTAACTGCAGCATCCCAGCAGCACTGCTGCAAGCCACCACGCAGGACTTACAGGGCACGAGTGCATTCTTCTTGAAATTAGTCACTGAAACAGATCATGTGGACAGAAAGCCTTTCTGAAGTTGGATGGTTTTGTGATGACCTGAGGAAGCTGAAGTGGTGACTGATCCTTTTCGTTGCAAATAGGGCTCAACAATATATAATTTCAGGATCCCGTGACCCCGAGAGCAAGATAAGCGGTTTAGATGAGGGACGATGGTATACCCATGTGCAGTGTAACGCCAGTTGGGCCATTAGTCATGTTAGGCTAAATCTGTTATTGCTTAATAGAAACGGAAATCTAACAGGATCCATTTTTTTATGATTATCTTGAAGAAAAATAGTCTAACGCAGCTGACAAATGATGTAATTCAGTCCGATTTAATGACATCTTGGACACCTGCTATACCCCCCCCCCAAATCACTCTAATCATTGCTAGAGAGATCAATTCTTTGTAACTGGAGCTTCGAAAGTTAAACGCTGCTTATTTTATTTCATTTTATTTGTTTAATTTATTGGATATGGACAGTGCGGTTTAACATTGTTCCAGCTTATAACTGATGTTCTGCACAGTTTCTAGCGACTGCTAATTTAAAACTCCTGTCCCCAGTTAGGCTATTAAAACACAGAATTAATTCACAGTGCATTGATGAGAAAAAAGTAATATTCACAAAAGAAAATACATTTGTTAAAAATGTTGTTAGTAGAAAAGGTCTTGCTACTGCCTCATATCCCCTCGCTTATTATAAAACTCCTTTTTATTTTTTTATATTGCAATACATATTAAAAAAAATCAAAACTGTTCAGCTCCAGTTCCAAGTGTTCATTATGTTGTGGCTCCACTTCTTGTTCACCTTTCTGAGTGGAATCTAAAATCTCTTTTGTTCTTTTTCAACTCGTTGTGTACTACATGTGGTGGGATTGGCCAGCAGCCATAACAGCTGTTCGCATTATGAATCGCACAATCTTCAATGCAATAAATAAGATTTAAGATTAGAAATAAAGCGTGTTCATCATTCTAATACAGAACTTGCATTCTCTAGAGAGAATTCACTGATGATAACATTTGTTCAATTAAATATTCATCCAACACAAAGGCAGAAATCTAAGGAGCTCATTATCTCTTCTTTAAGGTTGGGTTTCCAGCAACAGTAACGAGGAGAGGACCGCTGAGGGACAGGAGAGAGGGGGAGGAGCCAGCAGCGTTTCTCCTCTTTTCCGTCTGCCTGCAGAGTTTTTTCACCCTGCAGCTTCAGCTATCCCAGCTCCTCCACGCACTAATAGCCTGCGCCTGTCCAGGGGCCTGAGGCTGACCTCCCCTGCTTCCTGGGACTCCCTTCGCTCCCCAGGAGCCCACAGCAAGATGCTCAGCACACGGGTAGGGTGAGGAGAGGTTGGTCAGGCCAAATCCAAGAAGTCTTCAGTAGAATAATAAGGGTGTCTGGGTGGTGTGGCAGTCTATTCCGTTGCCTACCAATACAGGGATCGGCAGTTCGATCCCTGTGTTACTTCCGGCTTGGTCGGGCGTCCCTACAGACATAATTGGCCCTGTTTGTGGGTGGGAAGCCGGATGTGGGTATGTGTCCTCGTTGCTGCACTAGTGCCTCCTCTGGTCAGTCGGGGCGCCTGTTTGGGGGGGGGGAAACTGGGGGGAATGGCGTGGTCCTCCCAAGTGCTACGTGTCCCTGGTGAAACTCCTCACTGTCAGGTGAAAAGAAGTGGCTGGTGACTCCACATGTATGGGAGGAGGCATGGGGTAGTCTGCAGCCCTCCCCGGATCAGCAGAGGGGGTGGAGCAGCAACTGGGATGGCTTGGAAGAGTGGGGTAATTGGCCGGATACAATTGGGGGGAAAAAAATCCAAAAAAGTAGAATAATAAATGGCTTGACTAATAAATAGTTGGCGGTGTTTTAGGAACCATAGTATTGAGGAGGTTATTAGATTTATAGTGAAGCTTGGGCAGGAACTTGATTTTTGTAAATCTGAATGACAAATTGCCTTTAGTCAGGTCAAACATAGCCTCGCCACCCAAGCCCTACTCCCTCGTCTACTGCTGGGTTGTTCTGTTTTAAGGAAACCAATCACTTGTCTACTGGGCAGGAATTCAGTGACTGTGCCACTCCAAAATAGTGTTGAGCAGCAGATTCTTTGTCAAACCTGAAGTTATGGGTAACATGTTGGTGATTTGGAGAAGTGAGCAATGGAGAAACCTCCCATCAAAACGGTGTCAAGAAATGCTTTTCGTCGATTTTGTGGTTGTCATTTAAAGACAATAGAAACTAGCATAATTGATTTAATGGTACCCTAAAACAGCAATAGGAGTTAGCAAAGGGCCTAGCACAAGACTAACTCTAATGGGATTGGTTAGTTCCTCTAAATCTAAAGCATTGCTTTAGATTTAGAGGCCATAATTGAAAAACCAGGCTTTTACTGTAGCTAGTTGACAAGCAGGCAAGAGCATTGCAGCTTGAAACTAAATGTTTAAGACATGCTCTTTGCAAAGTTATTCACATTAAAATGCATCACCAAGTGTTACTAGAGGGATGTTGAAATCCGTAACACAAGGGGCTTGGAGAGGAAAAGGGCAGTATATGTCTGAACAGATTTTATCAACGCCACACAGAGCACTATTACAAGTTCCTCACATCTGCTGGGCCAGACCAGATCCAACATGACAGATGGTGATAAATAATTTTTGTATTGTGAAAACTCGATTGTAACAAGAGTCATTTGTTATGATATGATCAAAGTAATAGAGGTTCATAACATTTCTTGAATTAGAAATTCACATCCTTCTACTTTCTCCCTCCTACCATCCCAATCCATCTGCTCTCTATCTGCAGTACCCATCACACAGTGACTCATCCCTGGCTACAGGAAGCTCTGAGGGCAGCCTCCAGACCACCCTGGAAGAGGGGCTCAGCTTCAGCATCTCTCCCCCTCAGAACCTGGATCTGCCATTGCCCATAGCTTCCTCACCTCTGCTATGTCCTGTCCTGATGCCCGAGGACAGTACTACCATTTGCTCCCCGGACCAGAACTTATGTCTCAGACCCAGCCCCTCATCTGCCCTGACTCTCCAGGCTACAAGGGGCCACCAGCGGAGCCAGAGCAGCGGCCGAGGAAGCACGAGCCCAGGCTACACCCGTGATGACTCCATCGACCCCTCCGATGAAGACCTGGGCATAGGTATCGGCTCATCAATTGGAGGCTGTGGTTCCAGCCAGGCGGGCAACAGTGAACACTTGTCAGAGACACTGAGCAGCCTGTCTCTGACCTCACTGCTATCACCCAGCTGCCTGGTGCCCCCTGGAGGGGCAGTGAAAAAATGCAACAGTACTGGTAGCCTAGACCAAGGCGGGATGCTTCTGTCATCACGGGGCAGGGAGGCCCGCAGGGGGATTCTGGGCCTGGAGCTGATGGACCCCCAGGGATTTCTGGCCAACCCTTGGACGGTTGTAGTGGGGGAGAGAAGGCGAGCAGGAGGAGGGGAAAAGGGTGATGGGGAGGAGGGGCCCAAAGGGAAGAGCTCAAGTCAAACGACGGTTGGACCCTGTCGGAAAACCAGATGAAACCGTCTGTTCACCCTTTCTTTGTCTCTCGGTTCTTTGGATCTACACCCATTGCTGTCCCTCTCACTCTCTCTCTGTCCCCACACAGGCACAGAGAGGCTAGATGACACATGATGTCCTGTACTCCAAAACCAAACTCTCACTTGAGCCCCCTTTCTGAACATAAGTAACAACCTCCTCCATTCCTATTTTGTGCAACCTTGGAGAGTGGTCCTGTTATGGTCTGTTGTTGAGGATTACATGTGGCCCCTGCAGTTATGGGCTGGATGTGGGTTTTTTATATCCTCTTGAAGGTTGTAACCCCTCAGAGGAGACCAGGGAAGATTCTGGTCACATTTACAGATCCAGACAGCCTGAATAATATCAGGGAGTTAACATGGGAGCAGAAAGAAATACATAGCTAAAAAAAATCAAAAACGTAGTAGGAGGAGTCCTGTTGCTGCTTTCCTGTTTCACCTTTCTTTTTCCCCCATCTCTGCTCGGGTTCACTGAAGTTGAAAATGCAAAAATAGAAGTATCCAAATTGAAATAGCTATCCACACCGACAGAGACTGTTTTGGTTTGTTTATGTCTCGGAGGCCGTGAAGTATGCGAGTGGGAGGAGGCACAGAGACGGCAGAATATTTTAAGGCGGAAGGAAGGAATAGGCAGGGCATTTGTTTGGCTGGGTGAGCAGAAAGCGGATCTAATGTCCATCTGTTCTGGCAGACGGAAACAACAGGTCCTACTCGCTCTGGCACAGGAGCTTCTGCTGAGATCGGAGTAAAATGCAAGGTGGAGGAGAGTTCAAGAGTGTGTGTTTCTGTGTGCGTGTGCGCGCGCTTGTGTGTGTCGGAGCACCACCTCAGGTATCCAAGGTATGAAACAAGTTATCCTCATCTTCTCACCTCACCACACCTATATGTATTTTTGATATGGGAGATAATAAGTCTTGATTGAGTAAAGGTGTGTGCCTACTGTATGTAAACATGGTTTTGAGTGCTAAAGCAATTCAAATGGAAAGTGAGACATTACAGAGGTCTTAACCTTGCATGCAGTGGTTATGTGAAATTGGTTTTTCTTTTCATCCCCAACATTTCTCACTCAGACAGGAAAGAGAAGTGTGTGTGTGAACGAGAGGTCATTTGGTTGGAAATTGATAAACCCCCAGAAATAAAACAATATTGTGGACAGTGGGCATCCTTTTTGTTGCCCTATGAAATCTCACATGCCCCAAGAACAGCTTGTTCAGAAAGAAGTGATTCATCATGAAATGGAGTTCAAGCACACTACCTGTGACATCATGGCCTCTCCAGTCTTTTGGAATTGAGTTTAACTGACCTGGCCGTGAGAGTAGAGGGAGACCTTGTCTGCATGATAAGATTGCATTTAACCGAGATTTTTACCTATATGTGAAAGTGTATCATGATGTCAGTGTTGGGTGACTAGTACCATGTGATTTCTACTAACTATTTTTGTAGAGAAGAGAACATAGGTACATGGAAATGTTGACGTTACGTTGTCTCTATATACCTTTACCCATACAATCTGTCTGTCTTACTGTCGAGGACCTTTTGTCTGCCAGTGGCTTCCATTTTTTAAGGTAAGGTTAAGGAACCCAAAAACTTTTTTTTTTGAGGCGTGAAGTGTGTTGACACAACCAAGCAAAAAAATTAAACAAACTTTGTATGCTGAAGTGATAGTTCCCTCGGGCACACTTTTGGGAGCACTGATCCCTCTGGGACTTTTTCCAGACTTTTTAATCCCAGGGGACATCTGAAAGAGAGAACAGCCATATTCTCTCAGCACATGAGGATCCTTCTAGCTCACAGACATTCCTGGATATACACAGGGACTTTTGTTTGCTTTTAGCCTCCTATGCTAAAACTACAAATATAGTAAACCATTTTCTAATCTCTTTGAAAGCTTTAATTTGAGTGTCACATTGCACCATGTTGATTAGCGACACGTCAGCATTCCTTAGCATAGTTTCGGGATTGCAAAGTGGGATGCTTCTTCCTCTTTAAATAATACCTTTGATGCACTCATCCCCTCTTCTCTAACACATATGTTGTAGCAACCTCCTTCCAAACAAAGTAGCTTAAGATCAAAGTTGTCACGAGCAATGAACAAAAAATTTGCATCTTTTAAATTTATTTATTTTTATATTGCCGCTTGATTATTTACTGTGTCCAAATAGGAGATGCTGTTCTTTAAGGCTGATCTCTAGAGTATGACTGTTGTATCCCTAGTGTTTTAATCTTTTTCCCTTTTTTTGTGTTAAAATAATGAGGCGATGGGGAAAATTGGAGATTGCCCTTTCTTCGCAAAATCAATTTGATGACTGCCTATGTATGTATCATATGATGTTGAATATCTTGAGTGATATCAGTGACAGGCATCTATCTGAGTGTGTGTGTGTGTGTGTGTGTGTGTGTGTATGTGTTTATGACTTCAGGTGGTGATAGCCTCTGCCTGAAACGTCTTTTTCTGAAAATGAAGATATGAGAATATGGGTTGAGGGAAAACACAAAGCAACCTTGAAGGGCTGTTCAGCTTCCAAGATAACTCCTATCTTTAAGACAAATCCTTATGTCAATGAATATGGCATCAAAGGTTTAAGCCTGACTACACAGCAATAAATGTTCTATGTGGATGCCCCAAGTAAATGATGTCAATGTGATTTTTATCTCCTTAGAATACAACAATATTCTGATTCATATGTGTTTCTGCTCAAGCCTGTGTGAACTTGGAGCAAATCAGATAGCACCTCTGTCTTCTCAGACACCAATTAGGAAAGAGATGAGCTGCAGTTGGACAAGATGATCAAATGAGACTATTTGAACTCAGGTCAGGGGGTAAAAACCACTAATAAACTATAATCACCAGACGGACTTATAGAGATGGATATAAGTGTACTATTCACATCTGTACATAACTTTGTATATTGATCTGCATGTTTGCATTGCTGCCAATGACCATGATTATATCATTAAGGAGTACTGTACATGCATTTCATGAACCTGTACAAAGTTAAAGGGGATGCCTTCGTGTTTTTTGACGACTGCAACAAAACTAATTAAAATGTTGGGATGGGCCCTAGTTTCAAACAACCTCTCATACTGTCTTTCAATACACCAATGTTTGTAAGACTAAAAAGGTCAACAGTTGAGTACAACTTCTGCTGTAACATTGTACATGTTAATTACATGTGGACTGAAGTATGTTGCCTTGCCGGGAGAGGAGATGAGGTTTGAATCGCAACGGACAAACATCTAGAAGAGGAAAGAGACAGGAGCAGTGACAGAGAAAAACATGGCGTGTCGTAGAAAGCAAGGAGGCAGTAAATAGTAAACCTAATCCACAGGCTGAGAGACTTGAGGTGGTGCAAAGGTGTTAAGGTAGCAGACTTCTATTGACAACTTGTCACTGGCAGCCTTGCCTGGTAGAGCCACCAGTTCAAGAGCACATTAGGCATGCACGCAGGACTCTGAGGAGTTGTGTACCCCGGGCTCCCCAGCCAGCCCACCCCCTCAACCTCATCTCTCGCCAAGTCTCTTGTCCTTCAGATGTCACCGCAGGAGGCTAGAGGGATGTCTGTGTGTGTTGTGAAAGGCGGCTATGCATGAGTCTGCAAGAATGTGTGTTCAAAGGGTGTGTGTGTGCGTGTCTGAGACTGAGGGTGAGAATGCTGAATATGGTGGTTTGTCAGTCATCTGAAAGGACATGTTTTTCCTTTAGGCATGTTTCCTGTTGTGTAAGGTTTTTTCCCCCCCAGCTAAGACAGGCTTTCTCTTAGTCTCTTCGGCTTATTTTCCTACATGCTGATGCACTGTCGTGTATGGTCAGGGCTTTTGTCCTTTGGCAATATAGATCCCGAAGGCCATACTTGGAAGCTTTGTCACTCATAGGGATGCAATAAGCAGACCTCTTGCACACTTGCATGCTTGTTTGATTTAGTTGCACAGTAGAATCTGTCCTTTGAAATGTAGTCACAAATGCCCTTGGGAACCGGAGAGTATATTCAATTCAATTGCGAGCCCATTTCTTGCATCTAAGTGCTTCTATAAAACAGGATAAAGGTTACAGTTTTTATAGCTTCAGAGAGGTTTTAAGCTATTAAAGCTCACTCACATTTTGTGCTTGAGAAAGTGGAATTAAAAGCTGCGTACTTATTATTCAAAGGGCTTGTTCAACTGCAGGAGGTTGACTTTGATTAAGTCGGGTGAAGGCAGGTTTTGTAGAGGGAAACCTCAGCTCGTTTCTAGGTGGTGAAGACAGGTCAGGTTGAAAAAGGGTAAGAAGGAGCCCAAAAGAAAAATCCAAGACACTAAATGAGCCCCACAGTTGTCAAAACTGACGCACAAAATCCACATGTTTATCTCGTCGACGAGTTCAGTTCAGTTCAGGGCAAAATGGGGGGAGAAATGGGAAGCTTTTTTGGTGGTGTCTACCCAGGGCCGAATCTTAAGTTACACATCCCTGGGCACAAATGTCTGATGGGCCCCTCGCCAACCTGGGGCCTCATGTATCAGTCGTTAGTTTGGGCAAATTTGTTCGTACACACCCGTGGAATTTTTTAGCCCTCAAGATTGTCTGACAGGTAGTAGCAAAGCATGATGGTTATTTGTAATTCCTTCCTCCTAACATGTATTGTGTACTTCTTGCAACGCGCAATCACCCAGGCCTGCAAAGACACCAGTGTTAGCCAGTCGGTGTCTAAATTCAGGGTTACCCAGGTTCTACACTGGTCTCTGAGACAAACTTCAGGGCTAAACAATCCCATGGGGGTGTACGAACAAATCTGCCCATAGTAACGACTGATACACGAGGCCCCTGGTCTGCTGGTCAGGCTTTGTTTTCTTTAATAAATCAAGGAGCTATAGGCGGCCGCCGATTTTTGGCAAAATGTTAAATTAATTATTATATCGCGACAGTAATCGCTAGTACTCGGAAAAATCCGTCGTTCCTGTAAGGGGCAGGAGCTAAAACAACGACATCCAATCAAACGAACGACCAAGTCAACTGGTTGGAACGAGCGAGCTGTCTGTCAAACCCTCAGTGACACGCACGTTTGTTATGCGCATAACAGTTGCGTGTACACAAAGGCCGGTTCGGCCACGAGGCGCCTTGTCAGGGAAGTGGCGAGGCGACTCCTTCCAGACTGCCGGCCGGAGAGACGCAGCTGGCGAACGCAACTAAAATAGGGATCGATTGGCCACTAAATTGGGAGAAAAAAGGGAAAAAACAGACATAAATTTCCAAAAAAAGAAAAAAGTATTAGAGAGGAAAATAAAGCAGCCACAGATTATTATTATTTTTAATTATTATTACCCCCAATTGTACCCGGCCAATTACCCCACTGTTCCGAGCTGTCCCGGTCGCCGATCCGGGGAGGGCTGCAGACTACCACATGCCTCCTCCCATACATGTGGAGTCCCCAGCCGCTTCTTTTCACCTGACTGAGGAGTTTCGCCAGGGAGATGTAGCGCGTGGGAGGATCACGCTATTCCCCCCAGTTCCCCCTGCCCCCTGAACAGGCGCCCCCACCGACCGACCAGAGGAGGCGCTAGTGCAGCGACCAGGACACATACTCACATCCAGCTTCCCACCCGCAGACACGGCCAATTGTGTCTGTAGGGACGCCCCACCAAGCCGGAGGTACCGCGGGGATTCGAACCGACGGTCCCATGTTGGTAGGCAACGGAGTAGACCGCTATGCTACCCAGACGCCCTATCTGCTAAATTCTGATCTAAATCGGACGGGTACGAAGCGCAGAGTGCATCAGCCTGTTCACGAACAGTGGTCAAATCCTCGGATTCCGAATCCCATTAATGATCCGGTACGCACACAGCCGGGCAAAGTCACCGAGACTGTAATCAGAAGGAACCCACCGTGAACCAAGAGAAGACCAGCTTACCTACAGGAACTCGAGACTGACGATACAGAGGACAAACTGCAAACATGCGTGGACTCTTGCTATAGAGCAGAATGCGACGTTCCTCAAACCTACCAGGACGCCATGGCGTCAACCAAATCAAGGCAGTGGAAAAATGCCATGGACGAGGAGACGCGATCACTGGAGGAGAACGAGACCTTCAGCCTCACCCAGTTGCCACCAGGTAAACTGGCAGGGGGGGGGGTAGATGGGTCTACACACTCAAGTGTGACATTGATGGATCTGATAAGACCAGGCGAGATTCGTAGCAAAAGGCTACAGTCAGAAACCAGGAACTGACTACGAGGAGACACTCTCACCCACAGCTGATGTAATGACAAAGCCAGCCGTCAAGCTCAAGCTAAAGAGGTTTGCTCAAGGCATGTGTGGCACTTAGAAGTGCAAAGAGTGTGTTCCCATTGTCAAGGTAAAGAAGAAGCCTTATTTTTGTCCGTTTGTTTTCCAAGTAATCCAATGAGCTAAGAGCGAGTGGGGGTGTTAAGTGTTATTATTTGATGGCGCCCTTATTCATTGTATTACGGTCCATTCGGATGTGACGTCGCCACGTTCTCAGTGCGCGTTAGTGTGTGTTGTAAGTGTGCGATAGTGTGTGTTGTAAGTGCGCGATAGTGTGTTGTAAGAGTCGTTAGTAGAGCGCTCAGGCCTGCTGTGTTTGCCTAAGTAAATATGCCTAACGTTAAAGGCTAAAGAGAAAACCGAGTCACGCTTTGCTTATCCTCCGTACGCAAGAAGAAGATTGCGCAGCCCAGCTCAACAGTTATATATATATGTAGCAAGAATAAAATAGAGCGGTCATAATCTTTACAGTTAAATGGTTAGAGTTTATGCAAATGAGCATAGTTTGCTTAATAGGTACAGATCAGGACCAAGCACGTGTAGTCAGTCTGACAGCCGAACTTGTTTAGCTGCATTACGTCAATGTTTTAATTGGCATGTTCTGAAACGATAGCCAATCCAAATTCCATTCTCAGGCAGAGGGGCGGGGCTTAGTTGTGTGACGATCACGGATAAACAGACTCGCCAGCCCTTGTTTAACGGGCCGGATCCTTTAGTCGACTGGTTAACGATGTCGCCCGCGGTGCGGGAGGTCCGAGTTCGCGTACCGGCTGTGATGGTCCGGCCGGGCTGCCCCCCGAATTCGGTACAGTTGTAAACTGTTGGGTCTGGTGCCTGGAGAACGGGGGTGAAGCGAACGGTCACCGTCAAGAGAGCAGTGCGGATTGTTGGAGAGCAAGCTGTGTTCCTAACTTAGTGGTTGACGAACAGCAGTTATCCAGAGGCTTCGGGTTTTTCTGATCTGCAACAGGTAAATATGAGATTGTGTATCGCTTTTCAAACTGTGACTACATGTTATGGTGTAAAAACGCGTTGTGTTGCTAATGGCGAGTAGCCGTTAGAGTTAGCATAATAGCCGTTAGCTTTGCGTCGTGTTTCTAATGGCGAGTAGCCGTTAGCGTTAGCATAATAGCCGTTAGCTTTGCGTCGTGTTGCTAATGGCGAGTGGCCGTTAGCGTTAGCATAATAGCCGTTAGCTTTGCGTTGTGTTGCTAATGGCGAGTAGCCGTTGGCGTTAGCATAATAGCAGTTAGCTTTGCGTTGTGTTGCTAATGGCGAGTAGCCGTTAGCGTTAGCATAATAGCCGTTAGCTTTGCGTTGTGTTGCTAATGGCGAGTAGCCGTTAGCGTTAGCATAATAGCCGTTAGCTTTGCGTTGTGTTGCTAATGGCGAGTAGCCGTTAGCGTTAGCATAATAGCCGTTAGCTTTGCGTCGTGTTGCTAATGGCGAGTAGCCGTTAGCACGGTAGCAGTTGGCTCAGCTCTGAAGCCGTGGTTAAGACGAGCTGTTGCTAGCTCGCCACGGAGCGGTGTGTGGACTTGCTGCTCAGCTGGGTTGTTTGATTCAGGAGGCGGGTGAGGTGTGGCCGTGAGAGAGGACGGCTCCGCTGGACCGCTCTGGAGAAGCGCTTTCTGCCGGAGCGCTGCTTGTCTGTCGCTGCTGTTCTCCTGCGCTCTGCCGAGCGCCCGTCACCCAGTTTGCCCTCGTCTGCCCCTCTAGATGCCCCCGGATCTGTGAGTACTGAGCACGCGCTTTCATTTTATTTCTTTAATAAAGGGCATTTTATCAAAACAAAATACGTATTTACAAGGCAAGAGGTAACTAACAATTGTTAAGTAGGCCCCAACCCACCAAAAACCACTACCAAAGCCAAAAGAATGGAATGGTGGAGGGGAACGGGGCGTTTCTGCATCACAGCTTACATCAGTGCCGTTTATAATCCCCAAGTCATTATTCGTAGAAGTTCAGAAAGTCTTGCTCTCATCTTGGACACCAGATGACAACGTTTCTGGTCAAGTGAAGTAGTTCAGACTTCTTAACATAACACATATGGAGGGATAACATACAGCATAATCTGATAGTCACAGGAATATATGTCTGCCCCCCCCCCCTTTTCTCCCCAATTGTACTTGGCCAATTACCTCACTCTTCTGAGCCATCCTAGTCACTGCTCCCCCCGGGAGGGCTGCAGACTACCACATACCTCCTCCCATACATGTGGAGTCACCAGCCGCTTCTTTTCACCCGGCAGTGAGGAGTTTCACCAGGGGGGTGTAGCGCGTGGGAGGATCATGCTATTCCCCCCAGTTCCCCCTCCCCCCTGAACAGGCACCCCAATTGACCAGAGAAGGCACAATTGACCAGGACACATACCCACATCCAGCTTCCCACCCACAGATGCAGCCAATTGTGTCTGTAGGGACGCCCGACCAAGCCGGAGGTAACACTTGTAAGTTTTTTTGTGTGCTGCTCAGACCCCCAAGAGTGTGTAGACCCCTGGGCCCGTGCCCAGAAAGCCATTGGATAATCCGGCCCAGCATCTAATTTATTTCCCTTGACTAGATACGTTTCTTGTTGTCTTTCTCCCGACATCAGATGGAGGGTTATTCAGCAAGTGAGTAAATTACAGGAGGTTTTTAGTGCTTTAATGCTTGTGAACTAAGTTACTTCAGCCTTAGTGTCGCATTAAAGCAAGGCAGATGTGCTTCGATGTGATGATGTTGAGCCAGCGGTGTCTTGGATGGGACACACTAGGAGATGATGTCCCTAAGGGTCATTGAGCGTAATGAGTAATTCTCTCTTGCTTGGTTCGTCAGAACTCCATCTTTCTCTATAGCAAATTGGACAATGCAAATAGCTGTACTGAAATTCTACTCCGTCAGAAGTATTTCGTGAGATTATTACTTAAAAAGGATGTGAAGGCGTTATCACTTCCCCCTCTGTCTCTTCAGCGACTTCCTAAAGCTGTACAGCTTCCTGGATTAACCGTCATGTTCGGAAACGCCGCTCGCACTCTGTCTCGGTCCCTCCATTCACAAACGCCTCCCTTAACGGCTCCCTTCTGGATTAACCTTCATGAGCAGTCACGCCACATCACACCTGAGGCGTGCCAGACACACACACACACCAAGGCCATGTGTGACGACCAGCCCCCGTCAGTCATCGAGGCGAGGCGGGGTGTCCAGGGAGCTGTCTGGGCCCGTTGACTGTATCGCCAGCTTTGGCGAGAGCGCCACATAAAGGCAGGTTATTATTAAAAGGATGAGTAAAGTGCTGGTGAAATGAGATTTCACACAATCGTAAAAAAAGAAAAGAAAAAAGGAACGGCTGTCGATCTCCCAAAGATGTTTAAGAACCACCCAATTGTTAAGCCAGTTCAAGGGCTGCCCCCGACCCCCACTTAACACCCTGCCCTCATCCTCACACTGCTCTCCGTTTCCCTCCCCCCATTCCCTTTATACTCCATCTGCAGGCTTTGTTTTTTACCCGTCCTTTTTGCCCATACACACACCAGCTCGAACAAGGGCAGAGTGAGGGGACGTTTTTCTCCCTCACTCCATTGCGTTCTCTCTTGCCTCCATCTGCTTCCTTCCTTTCTCTCCACCTTCAGAGGCTGAATTAAGTAGAGAGCCGTCATACATACGCACACACACACACACACACACACACGCACACACACACACACACGCACACACACGCCCCTGATGTAATCCAGATAGGCAGATCTATGGCCTGTTTGAACTCGTGTCTTCTGGTCATTCACACGTGACACGCTCGCTCACACACAAGCTAACCGGACACACTCTTCCCTGGTAGCAGCGACTGGGACTGGCGGGGGGACTGTGCGAGTAGCCTGACGGTGGATCAGTACTAACGGCTGAATTGCATTTTGCATCAACCAGCAGTAATTGCTTTGCGAGTGTCCGAGTAGTGTTGCGGTCTATTCTATTGCCTACCCACACGGGGATCGCTGGCTCGAACCCCCGTGTTACCTCCGGCTTGGTCGGGCGTCCCTACAGACACAATCGGCCCTGTCTGCGGGTGGGAAGCCGAATGTGGGTATGTGTCCTGTTCGCTGCACTAGCGCCTCCTCTGGTTGGTCGGGGCAGAAGGGGGAGCTGGGGGGAATAGCGTGATCCTCCCACGCGCTCTGTGCCCCTGGTGAAACTCCTCACTGTCAGGTGAAAAGAAGCAGCTGGTGACTCCACATGTATGGGAGGAGGCATGTGGTAGTCTGCAGCCCTCCCCAGATCAGTGGAGGGGGTGGAGCAGAGACCGGGACGGCTCGGAAGAGTGGGGTCAATTGGCCAAGCTGTTAAAATAAGGACTTTTCTGATATGAGCATGTTAACCAAAGGTTGTTTTTTTTTTTTTATGAGATGCTTCGTCAGTGTGTTGTTTTGACCACAATATGTCCACTTCTGGGCCCGACTGCCTGTCATTCTTTCCTCTACCGGCCTCTCTTCTATTTCTTTTACCTTATGTCCATCTGTCAGTCAGAACGAGGAACACCCTAAGCACACAGGGCAGATTGAGTTCCCGAGGCAAAGCAAATAGGAAGGCATACACGGCCTCTGAAAGGTCACCGCAGTTGTTTACTAAGCAAAATGGGAGACAGAAATAATAAACTACGTCCATCGCTCAGAAAAAAAAGGTGCGTATGGTGATTAGATACAGGTGTTCATTCATTCCTCCATCCATTATCCAAACCGCTTATCCTGCCTCAGTGTTGCCGGGATGCTGGAGCCTATCCCAGCACTCATTGGGTGGCAGGCGGGGAGACACCCCGGACAGGCCGCCAGACCGTCACACACACACACACACACACACACCCAGGGACAATGTAGTACGGCCGAGTCACCTGACCTACATGTCTTTGGACTGTGGGAGGAAACCGGAGCCTCGGAGGAAACCCACACAGACACGGGGAGAACATGCAAACTCCACACAGAGGACCACCCCCGAGGTTGGACTACCCTGGGGCTCGAACCCAGGACCTTCTTGCTGTGAGGCGAGCACACGGACCACTGCGCCACCGTGCCGCCCGGGTACAGGCTGGGTTGGATACAGAACTTGAATTTTTTTAATTAAAGTTGGGATTAAATAATTATTAAAATGATTATTGAAAATTTGAATAAAGTTTGCTCGCCGCTTAAGAAAAGGGTGTAGTACAGCTTGGCTTTTATCCTCCAAATGAAAGAGCCTGGCAAGCAACAAGGGGGACATATTGTAAAATGTTTTATTCATGCAATGTATTTATTTGATCATTTATTTGGTCCTTTAATTACAGCAACCTTGTGAAATCTCCCCGCAGCACACTTCAAAGCATTTGTACATAAAAGTTAATCCAAAATGGAGCACTGCACGGAACAAGAAGCTGTTGGTGTTAACTTTGTTGACATCCTAGGCATTTGGCTATGTTCTGCTGTTAGTGTAATTTTGCAAACATACAACAATGATCGTTACATAATAAAGTCAAACTAATGCTGCCGTCCATAATAGAGTTGGATGGAGAACGCACACGAGTTGAAAGGCATGCGATGTTTTGAGAGGTGCCACAGCCAGATTTCACAGTGAAATGTCAGATTTCACTGTTTGTTGTGTCTTAAAATGCTCTCTGCTCTTTGTGTTGGTCATGGTGTCAAGAGCTTTTGGCGGTAGCAAGTCTGTCCTGTGAACTGTGAGACGAACCCAGCAAGAGAGAATGTCGTGCAGCACTTGACTGGGTCCAGACCTTTGAATCTGCCCACTCCACTGATTTTTCTGGTTCTTCTGCTCTGGCATCGTGGCACGAAACAGCCGTTTCTCAGTTGAAAGAGTGGTTAACAGGGCATCGGGGTAGTGTAGCGGTCTATTCCGTTGCCTACCAACCCAACATGGGGATCGTCGGTTTGAATCCCCGTGTTACCTCCAGCTTGGTCGGATATCCCTACAGACACAATTGGCCGTGTCTGCGGGTGGGAAGCCGGATGTGAGTATGTGTCCTGGTCGCGGCAGTAGCGCCTCCTGTGGTCGGTCAGGGCGCCTGTTCTGGGGGGGGGGGGACTGGGGGGGGAATAGCGTGATCCTCCCATGCACTACGTCCTCCTGGTGAAACTCCTCACTGTCAGGTGAAAAGAAGTGGCTGGTGACTCCACATGTATGGGAGGAGACGTGGTAGTCTGAAGCCCTCCCCGGATCGGCAGAGGGGGTGGAGCAGAGACCGGGACGGTTTGGAAGAGTGGGGTAATTGGCCAAGTACAATTGGGGAGACAAAGGGGGGGGGGTAGGTGGCATGTCTTGTTTTTACTTTGTTCTGCTCTAAGCAAAACCAGCATGTTGGCATGTCTACGCATCACGTAGATTCGTTAGATTCAGGTGGATAATGTTGGTCTCTAGTGATTGGTTAGGGGAACTCGAATCCCCCCCCCCCACAGAAACGGGTTGGAGTGAAGGCAGTGTCAGACTGAAGAGGGAAATGAATGGGATGTAACGACCTGACAGTTCTGTCTGCTTCAGTGCCGTGGTGAACCATCTGAAGGGTTTTCTTTCACCATGACTACAGTGCCGTGGTGAACCATCTGAAGGGTTTTCTTTCACCATGACTACAGTGCCGTGGTGAACCATCCTGAAGAGTTTTCTCTCACCGCGACTACAGTGCCGTGGTGAACCATCTGAAGGGTTTTCTCTCACCGCGACTACAGTGCCGTGGTGAACCATCCTGAAGAGTTTTCTCTCACCGCGACTACAGTGCCGTGGTGAACCATCTGAAGGGTTTTCTTTCACTATGACTACAGTGCCGTGGTGAACCATCCTGAAGAGTTTTCTCTCACCGCGACTACAGTGCCGTGGTGAACCATCTGAAGGGTTTTCTCTCACCGCGACTACAGTGCCGTGGTGAACTATCCTGAAGGGTTTTCTCTCACATCGACTACAGTGCCGTGGTGAACCCTCTGAAGGGTTTTCTTTCACCATGACTACAGTGCCGTGGTGAACCCTCTGAAGGGTTTTGTTTCACCTCGACTACAGTGCCGTGGTGAACCATCTGAAGGGTTTTCTCTCACCGCGACTACAGTGCCGTGGTGAACCCTCCGAAGGGTTTTCTTTCACCATGACTACAGTGCCGTGGTGAACCATCCGAAGGGTTTTCTTTCACCTCGACTACAGTGCCGTGGTGAACCCTCTGAAGGGTTTTCTCTCACCTCGACTACAGTGCCGTGGTGAACCCTCTGAAGGGTTTTCTTTCACCGCGATTACAGTGCCGTGGTGAACCCTCTGAAGTGTTTTCTCTCACCTCGACTACAGTGCCGTGGTGAACCATCTGAAGGGTTTTCTTTCACCGCGATTACAGTGCCGTGGTGAACCCTCTGAAGGGTTTTCTCTCACCTCGACTACAGTGCCGTGGTGAACCCTCTGAAGGGTTTTCTCTCACCTCGACTACAGTGCCATGGTGAACCATCTGATGGGTTATCTCTCACCTCGACTACAGTGCCGTGGTGAACCATCTGAAGGGTTTTCTCTCACCTCGACTACAGTGCCGTGGTGAACCATCTGAAGGGTTTTCTCTCACCTCGACTACAGTGCCGTGGTGAACCATCTGAAGGGTTTTCTCTCACCTCGACTACAGTGCCGTGGTGAACCATCTGAAGGGTTTTCTCTCACCTCGACTACAGTGCCGTGGTGAACCATCTGAAGGGTTTTCTCTCACCTCGACTACAGTGCCGTGGTGAACCATCTGAAGGGTTTTCTCTCACCTCGACTACAGTGCCGTGGTGAACCATCTGAAGGGTTTTCTCTCACCTCGACTACAGTGCCGTGGTGAACCATCTGAAGGGTTTTCTCTCACCTCGACTACAGTGCCGTGGTGAACCATCTGAAGGGTTTTCTCTCACCTCGACTACAGTGCCGTGGTGAACCATGTGATGGGTTTTCTCTCACCTCGACTACAGTGCCGTGGTGAACCATCTGAAGGGTTTTCTCTCACCTCGACTACAGTGCCGTGGTGAACCATCTGAAGGGTTTTCTCTCACCTCGACTACAGTGCCGTGGTGAACCATCTGAAGGGTTTTCTCTCACCTCGACTACAGTGCCGTGGTGAACCATCTGAAGGGTTTTCTCTCACCTCGACCACAGTGCCGTGGTGAACCATCTGAAGGGTTTTCTCTCACCTCGACTACAGTGCCGTGGTGAACCATCTGATGGGTTATCTCTCACCTCGACTACAGTGCCGTGGTGAACCATCTGAAGGGTTTTCTTTCACCTCGACTACAGTGCCGTGGTGAACCATCTGAAGGGTTTTCTCTCACCTCGACTACAGTGCCGTGGTGAACCCTCTGAAGGGTTTTCTTTCACCTCGACTACAGTGCCGTGGTGAACCCTCTGAAGGGTTTTCTTTCACCACGATTACAGTGCCGTGGTGAACCCTCTGGAGGGTTTTCTCTCACCTCGACTATAGTGCCGTGGTGAACCCTCTGGAGGGTTTTGTTTCACCTCGACTACAGTGCCGTGGTGAACCATCTGAAGGGTTTTCTCTCACCTCGACTACAGTGCCGTGGTGAACCATCTGATGGGTTTTCTCTCACCTCGACTACAGTGCCGTGGTGAACCATCTGAAGGGTTTTCTCTCACCTCGACTACAGTGCCGTGGTGAACCATCTGAAGGGTTTTCTCTCACCTCGACTACAGTGCCGTGGTGAACCATCTGAAGGGTTTTCTCTCACCTCGACTACAGTGCCGTGGTGAACCATCTGAAGGGTTTTCTCTCACCTCGACTACAGTGCCGTGGTGAACCATCTGAAGGGTTTTCTCTCACCTCGACTACAGTGCCGTGGTGAACCATCTGAAGGGTTTTCTTTCACCTCGACTACAGTGCCGTGGTGAACCATCTGAAGGGTTTTCTTTCACCACGATTACAGTGCCGTGGTGAACCCTCTGGAGGGTTTTCTTTCACCTCGACTACAGTGCCGTGGTGAACCCTCTGAAGGGTTTTCTCTCACCTCGACTACAGTGCCGTGGTGAACCATCTGAAGGGTTTTCTCTCACCTTGACTACAGTGCCGTGGTGAACCATCTGAAGGGTTTTCTCTCACCTTGACTACAGTGCCGTGGTGAACCATCTGAAGGGTTTTCTTTCACCTCGACTACAGTGATGTGGTGAACCATCTGAAGGGTTTTCTCTCACCTTGACTACAGTGCCGTGGTGAACCATCTGAAGGGTTTTGTCCTCAGGCTGCTGTGTTCAGAATGGTGAGGCGTGAAGGTTGCAAAGAAAGACTGGGCTAAGAAGTAAGATTAAGAATGGCCTGCGCAGGTATATAGGACAGTGTGCATGCAGCACACATTTTAAATTTCCTGCTGGGTGTCCGGGTAGTGTAGCGGTCTATTCTGTTGCCTACCTACCAACATGGGGATCGCCATTTCGAATCCCCGTGTGACCTCTGGCTTGTCGGGCGTCCCTACAGACACAATTGGCCGTGTCTGCGGGTGGGAAGCTGGTTGTGGGTATGTGTCCTGGTTGCTGCACTAGCGCCTCTTGTGGTCAGTCGGGGCGCCTGTTTGGGGGGGGGGACTGGGGGGAATAGCGTGATCCTCCCACACACTACGTCCCCCTGGTGAAACTCCTCATTGTTAGGTGAAAAGAAGCGGCTGGCAACTCCCCGTGTATCGTAGGAGATGTGTGGTAGTTTACAGCCCTCCCCGGAGTAGCAGAGGGGGTGGAACGACGACCAGGATGGCTCGGAAGAGTGGGTTAATTGGCCGGATGCAATTGGGGAGAAAAACGGTAAAATCCATTAAAAACAAATCCCTGCCAATGTGCGTTAAGAGTGTGTCAGATTGTATGGCAGAATACAGGTCTGCATGCATATACACATGTGCTTCTGATAGCATACACCCATTTCTGTGTGTGTGTGTGTGTGTGTGTGTGTGTGTGTGTGTGTGTGCGCGTTTCCAGCCCATTAGCAGCAGGCAGCTCCCTCCATAGGTTCGTATGAGGACAACTCCTAAGAGCCTCCGTCTCTGGTCTCCACCATCTCATATTTGTCATTGCAATTAGGCGCTTTGCTGAGCGTACAGGCCCACTGTGAGCGAGCGCTTCTCCTCCACTAGAGCGTCTTCCTGCCCTGTTTACCTACGAGCCTGCAGCGCATGTGCACATGTTCATGACAGAGTGAGAGAGAGAGAGACAGCAAGAGAGCTTTTTTTTTTTGTACAAGCTGCAATGGATTTTTGTGCGCATGTCTGTTGTTAGGCATGTCTGTTGTTAGGTCACCATGTTTTTAGCTGCAGCCTAGAAAACAAACCCTGCCACGGCTTTCATGAAGCCACTGTTGTCGTATCGCTTTTGTCGGCACTCATATAGCGAGGTGACGATATCACTGATGGACAGATCCTGCTCTGAGTGGGAAGGACAGAAAGACGGGGAGAGATGGACGAAGGCTATGTTTCCATTAAGTTGAAATGCCAAATTTCTGAAAAATAAAAACAATTCCAAGTATTGCACACACACAAAAAACAAGTTATTTGAAAGAGTTGATACTATCACCTACATGGTACCTGGATGATAACAATACATTTTTCAGATTTCTCCACTGGAAATCTGTTCTAGACACCATTCTCCATTTTCCCTTTGAATGTTTTTTAAGATGCAGTGTTTGCACCCCCTGTGCAGGAGGGGGTCATTACATCGCTTAATGAAAACATACTTGATTTGCATTTCAACACTATCTTTTGGGAACATTTTGCTTGAAATTCACTCAGACTTTGGATGGAAACATGCTGGAGATAAGTATTTAAAGGGGGAGGGTGGCCACAGGGAAAATGAATGAGGATGAAACAAACAGAAAATGTTATAAAGTGTGCAACAGAGAGAATGAGACAGACAAAAACCATCCTGGAAAATTCAGAGATGGCACCAGAGCTAGATGGGACGACGCTGTGTGGCATTGCTGTACCGCTCACTACATTAGGGAATGCAAAACGTCCATGTTTAGATTCTGAACATATGTCGTATGTCCACGGGAGCCCAGAAAGTGCCATTGAAGCCAGCACCTCGCACAGGATGTGTCCATAGATGGAATAGTAACACAGCACTGCCTGCATAGACAAACATAGGCAAGGTGAATATAAGCACTTTAAAACTAAGTTAGGACAGGAAAAGTATCAAAAGGGGAGGGAAATGAATGGAGAGGAGTGCAAGGGGTTGGAAAGGCTAGAAAGGAGGACATTATGGAGATGAAAAGAGGTGGATGTAAGGAAAAGAGAAAGGAAAATATGGAAATCAGCATTGGTAGGGATAGATACCGAAACCCGGTATTAAATGGGCATCAGTTTAATATCAGTCCAGCAAACTAAGTAGGGCACTCCAGACATCCCTCTCCCCAGCAACACCCTCCAGCTCCGCCTTCGGGATCCCAAGGCGTTCCCAGCCCGGATTGGACATGTAGTCTCTCCAGTGAATTCTGGGTCTACCCCGGGGTCTCCTCCCAGTTGGACGTGCCCGGAAAACCTCCAAAGGAAGGTGCCCAGGAGGCATCCTAATCAGATGCCCGAACCACCTCAACTGGCTCCTTTCGAGTCGAAGGAGCAGTGGCTCTACTCCGAGCTCCTTCCAGATGTCCGAGCTCCTCACCCTATCTCTAAGGCTGAGCCCAGACACCCTGCGGAGGAAACTCATTTCAGCCGCTTGTATCTGCGATTTCACCGTTTCGGTCACTACCCAAAGCTCATGACCATAGGTGAGGACTGGAACGAAGATTGACTGGTAAATTGAGAGCTTTGCCTTCTGGCTCAGCTCCTTCTTTACCACAATGGTCCGGTACAATGTCCGCATTACTGCTGATGCTGCACCAATCCGCCTGTCAATCTCCCGCTCCGTCCTACCCTCACTCGTGAACAAGAACCCGAGATACTTGAACTCCCTTCACTTGAGGCAACAACTCATCCCCAACCCGGCGGGAGCAGTCCAACATTTCCTGGTAGAGAACCATGGCCTCAGACTTGGAGGTGCTGACTCTCAACCAAGCCATTTCACACTCTGCTGCAAACCGTCCCAGTGTGCGCTGGAGGTCACGCTCTGATGAAGCCAACAAAATCCCATCATCTGCGAACAGCAGCGATGCAATTCAGAGGATCCTAAACTGGACACACTCCTCACCTTGGCTGCACCTTGAGATCCTGTTCATGAATATCACAAACAGAATTGGAGACAAGGGACAACCTTGACGGAGTCTGACACCCACCGAAAACGTGTTTGACTTTGTGGCAAGAACATGGACACAGCTGTCACTTTGGTTATACAACGACTGGATGGCTGGTAGCAACTGCCCCGGTACCCCATACTCCGGGAGTACCCCCCAAAGAGTGCTCTGGGGTAGACGGTCGTAAGCCTCCTCCAAGTCCACAAAACACATGTAAACTGGCTGGTCAAACTCCCATGCCCCCCTCAGCATTTCCGCAAGGGTAAAGAGTTGGTCCGTTGTTCCACAGCCAGGACGGAATCCCCATTGTTCCTCCTGGATCCGAGGTTCAACAATCAGTCAGCGCCTCCTTTTCAGCACCCTACAGTAGACTTTCCCAGGGAGGCTGAGCAATGTGATGCCCCGATAATTGGACCACACCCTCCGTTCCAGTAGATACAGACTCATCAAACTAAACTACACTATACACAGAGTGATTATTTAGTTTCTTAATGCAATTTAAAGGTAGAAATAATCGGATTTGTAAACGACATTCAAAGTTGCCCCCCCCCCCCCCCGTTCAATGCTACCAGAAGGACATGCCCCCTGACTGCAGTGTCCAGAAAACATCCCAGTGTACAGGCCAACTCCACATCACGAGGGTGTGTGATGACATCATTCGGTGGGTTGAGGGTGTGTTATGACATTATTCGGTGGGCTGAGGGTGTGTGATGACATCGTTCGGTGGGCTGAGGGTGTATGATGACATCATTCGGTGGGCTGAGGGTGTGATGACATCGTTCGGTGGGCTGAGGGTGTGTTATGACATTATTCGGTGGGCTGAGGGTGTATGATGACATCATTCGGTGGGCTGAGGGTGTGATGACATCGTTCGGTGGGCTGAGGGTGTGTGCCGACATCATTCGGTGGGCTGAGGTTGTGATGACATCATTCGGTGGGCTGAGGGTGTGATGACATCATTCGGTGGGCTGAGGGTGTGATAACATCATTCGGTGGGCTGAGGGTGTGATCACATTATTCGGTGGGCTGAGGGTGTGATGACATCGTTCGGTGGGCTGAGGGTGTGTTATGACATTATTCGGTGGGCTGAGGGTGTGTGATGACATCATTCGGTGGACTGAGGGTGTGTTATGACATCATTCGGTGGGCTGAGGGTGTATTATGACATTATTTGGTGGGCTGAGGGTGTATGATGACATCATTCGGTGGGCTGAGGGTGTATGATGACATCATTCGGTGGGCTGAGGGTGTGTGATGACATCATTCGGTGGGCTGAGGGTGTATGAGGACATCATTCAGTGGGCTGAGGGTGTGATGACAGTCATAGGGCTGAGGGTGTGTTATGACATTCGGTGGGCTGAGGGTGTGTTATGACATTATTCGGTGGGCTGAGGGTGTATTATGACATCATTCGGTGGGCTGAGGGTGTATTATGACATTATTCGGTGGGCTGAGGGTGTATGATGACATCATTCGGTGGGCTGAGGGTGTATGATGACATCATTCGGTGGGCTGAGGGTGTGATGATAGTCATAGGGCTGAGGGTGTGTTATGACATTCGGTGGGCTGAGGGTGTGTGATGACATCATTCAGTGGACTCAGGGTGTGTGTGATGACATCATTCAGTGGACTCAGGGTGTGTGATGACATGCTAATGATTGTGTGACCAGCATGGTCCACACTGGACAAGTGCAGGCCAGGATCTCCAGAAAGCATACATGTAATATGTATGAATGTGAGTCATCGTGCTTGCTGTGTGAGTGTGTGTGTGTGTGTGTGTGTGTGTGTGCGTACATCTGGTCTGGCCTTGACAACCTAGAGGAGCTTACTTTGAATAGCATAGGAACCGCCACATACTTGAACAAAATGCATTCAGTTTTGAATGTGTGTATATGTGTGTGTGTGTGTGTGTGTGTGTGTGTGTGTGTATGTGTGTATGTCTTTGTATATGTGTGTGTGTGTATACATGTGTGTGCGCGCTGTTTGGTCTTCCCAGCATGGATGGAGAGATAAGTGTGTTCTAATGAATGGTTGTGTAACCCTTTTGAAGTGTGCCGCTTTGATGTTTGTGTTGAGGGAGCAGAGGTGAGACCAGATACTGATACGCTGAAGACAGATTCAGACAGGGGGAGAGAGAGAGGGAGAGAGACAGATTCAGACAGGGGGACAGAGAGAGGGAGAGAGACAGATTCAGACAGGGGGACAGAGAGAGGGAGAGAGACAGATTCAGACAGGGGGACAGAGAGAGGGAGAGAGACGGATTCAGACGGGGACAGAGCGAGGGAGAGAGACAGATTCAGACGGGGGGACAGAGAGAGGGAGAGAGACGGATTCAGACGGGGGGGCAGAGAGGGAGAGAGACGGATTCAGACAAGGGGACAGAGAGAGGGAGAGAGACAGATTCAGACAGGGGGACAGAGAGAGGGAGAGAGACAGATTCAGACAGGGGGACAGAGAGAGGGAGAGAGACAGATTCAGACAGGGGGACAGAGAGAGGGAGAGAGACAGATTCAGACAGGGGAACAGAGAGAGGGAGAGAGACAGATTCAGACGGGGGGACAGAGAGAGGGAGAGAGACGGATTCAGACGGGGGGACAGAGAGGGAGAGAGACGGATTCAGACGGGGACAGAGAGGGAGAGAGATGGATTCAGACGGGGGGACAGAGAGAGGGAGAGAGACGGATTCAGACGGGGGGACAGAGAGAGGGAGAGAGACGGATTCAGACGGGGGGACCGAGAGAGGGAGAGAGACGGATTCAGACGGGGGGACAGAGAGAGGGAGAGAGACAAATTCAGACGGGGGGACAGAGAGAGGGAGAGAGACAGATTCAGACAGGGGGACAGAGAGAGGGAGAGAGACGGATTCAGACGGGGGGACCGAGAGAGGGAGAGAGACGGATTCAGACGGGGGGACAGAGAGAGGGAGAGAGACAAATTCAGACGGGGGGACAGAGAGAGGGAGAGAGACAGATTCAGACAGGGGGACAGAGAGAGGGAGAGAGACAGATTCAGACATGGGGACACAGAGAGGGAGAGAGACAGATTCAGACGGGGATAGAGAGAGGGAGAGAGACGGATTCAGACGGGGACAGAGAGAGGGAGAGAGACAAATTCAGACAGGGGGACAGAGAGAGGGAGAGAGACAGATTCAGACATGGGGACACAGAGAGGGAGAGAGACGGATTCAGACAGGGGGATAGAGAGAGGGAGAGAGACGGATTCAGACGGGGACAGAGAGAGGGAGAGAGACAAATTCAGACGGGGGGACAGAGAGAGGGAGAGAGACAAATTCAGACGGGGACAGAGAGAGGGAGAGAGACAAATTCAGACGGGGACACAGAGAGGGAGAGAGACAGATTCAGACAGGGGGACAGTGAGAGGGAGAGAGACAAATTCAGACAGGGGGACAGAGAGAGGGAGAGAGACAGATTCAGACAGGGGGACACAGAGAGGGAGAGAGACAAATTCAGACAGGGGGACAGAGAGAGGGAGAGAGACAGATTCAGACAGGGGGACAGAGACAGGGAGAGAGACAAATTCAGACAGGGGGACAGAGAGAGGGAGAGAGACAGATTCAGACATGGGGACACAGAGAGGGAGAGAGACGGATTCAGACGGGGACAGAGAGAGGGAGAGACAGATTCAGACGGGGGGACAGAGAGAGGGAGAGAGACAGATTCAGACAGGGGGACAGAGAGAGGGAGAGAGACGGATTCAGACAGGGGGACAGAGAGAGGGAGAGAGACGGATTCAGACGGGGACAGAGAGAGGGAGAGAGACAGATTCAGACAGGGGGACAGAGAGGGAGAGAGACAGATTCAGACAAGGGGACAGAGAGAGGGAGAGAGACAGATTCAGACAGGGGGACAGAGAGAGGGAGAGAGACAGATTCAGACAGAGGGGCAGAGAGAGGGAGATTCAGACCGGGGAGAGGGAGAGAGGGAGAAAAAAGAGGAAAGAAGGTGATAGATGGAGTGTGTCAACTGAGCCACAAGGAAGATTATTAAAGATTATTATTAAATAACTGGTTGGTTGCCGGGCGTCCGGGTAGTGTAGCAGTCTGTTGTCTACCAACACGGGGATCGGTGGTTCAAATCCCTGTGTTGCTTCTGGCTTGGTCGGGCGTCCCTACAGACACAATTGGCTGTGTCAGCATATGAGAGGCCGGATGTGGGTATGTGTCCTCGTTGCTGCACTAGCACCTCCTCTGGTCAGTTGGGGCGCCTGTTCAGGGGGGAGGGGGAACTGGGGGGGAATAGCGTGATCCTCCCACGTGCTACATCCCCCCTGGCGAAACTCCTCACTGTCAGGTGAAAAGAAGCAGCTGGCAACTCCACATGTATCGGAGGAGGCATGGGGTGGTCTGCAGCCCTCCCCGGATCAGTGGCCTGTCAGCAGCATTAAATATTGGTTCAAATGGTATTTGGTTGATTTCTGTCTGAACACATATACTTCCTAGGCGAAGGGCGCCGGCCAAACGATAACCTTATGTAAGCCCTCAAACTGCTGTCTGATTGGTTTCTAAAGATTTTCCAGGGGGCGCAGTTGTGTGTGCCCCAGACACTCCCACTTTTATTGGCCGTGAATTGGTATTGTTTTAATGTTGTTTGATCTAATGTGATTGGACAAGTCTCGTGGCTGTAAATCATGTTCACACTCACCACCACGCCTTGTCCTCATCTCGACTGACAATCATCCACCGTCTACAAACCCCAATAAAATCTATAGGCCACACTGTCCTTCTTAATAACTCTGTGACTGTGTGGACATTAAAGCAGCTGTCAGGTGTGCTGCGCCAAGCTAAATTGCCCCCCCCCAAACATTTTAGCACCAGCCGCCACTGGTTTGGATTAAAGCAAAAGTCGTCTCAGTTAGTCACACCTTATATACATCAGAGATATTAGGCAGTTCAACAAAAAGTGTGATGTTCTCGTGCATGATGCGACTACATAATAATACAAATAACTGAAGAACAACCACATCACTGTGCAGTTTACTCATGGCAGTGGCGCACATAGTAATTGGATTTTTTCCATTTCCACATATTTCTAATTGGCACATGCTGCACACACAAACACATGCATATGCATTATTTCAACACACTTGTAAAGTCACCTGCAATGTAGCATCCCCAGAGCAGTTTTGTGGTACAGTGTTTTGATCAGAGGACTAGCATTGATGGCGTAGCTTGTAGATGTAGATGCTTGTATATTCGTTCTCGCTGCTGGCCCACTGGAGAGTTTTGATTTTCGTCTCTTTGACACTAACAGTAAAGCTCACCTGTTTATGCCAAGATTTGAGTGCATGGTCTTTGGGTTGCAAGTCTGACTTTCTACCCCCATGTCATCCTACAGCCCCAATTATCGTTTGAAAACAATATCATTAATAACTCTTCCCAAGAGTCAAATATTACAGATGTGATCTGCACTTTCCAACATCAACTTCCACTTTAGGGTTAAAAGTATTTCTTTAGTTTACTTACTGTTAAACAAGACTGTGACCTTCTTTCAATATCATTATATAGATACATTACTAATGCTACTGCTGCTACTACTACTACTTTCGGCTGCTCCCGTTAGGGGTCACCACAGCGGATCATCCATTTCCATCTCTTCCTGCCCTCTGCATCTTCCTCTGTCACACCTGCCACCTTCATGTCCTCTCTCATCTCATCCATAAACCTCCTCTTTGGCCTTCCTCTTTTCCTCTTCCCTGGCAGCTCCATATTCAGCATCCTTCTCCCAATATACCCAGCATCTCTCCTCCACACATGTCCAAACCATCTCAATCTTGCCTCTCTTACTTTGTCTCCAGACCGTCCCACCTGAGCTGTTCCTCTAATATACTCGTTCCTAATCCTGTCCTTCTTCATCACTCCCAATGAAAATCTAATCTTCAACTCTGCCACCTCCAGCTCCACCTCCTGTCTTTTCATCAGTGCCACCACCTCCAAACCATACAACATAGCTGGTCTCATAACCATCTTGTAAAACTTCCCTTTATCTCTTGCTTGTGCGCTTCAGTCACAAATCACTCCTGACACTCTTCTCCACCCACTCCACCCTGCCTGTACTCCCTTCCTCACCTCTCTCCAGCACTCCCTGTTACTTTGTACAGTTGACCCCAAGTATTTAAACTCATCTAACTTTGTCACCTCTACCACGTGCATCGTCACCATTCCACTGTCGTCCTCCTCGTTCATGCATATGTATTCAGTTTTGACTACTGACTTCTCTCTACCTCCACCTCTCCAGGTTCTTCTCAACCTGCACCCTACTCCCACTACAGATCACAATGTCATCCACAAATATCATAGTCCATGGAGACTCCTGCCTGATCTTGTCTGTCAACCTGTCGATCACCATTAAAAACAAGAAAGGGCTCAGAGCGGATCCTTGATGTAATCCCACCTCCACCTTGAACCCATCTGTCATTCCAACCCCACACCTCACCACTGTCACACTTCCCTCATACATATCCTGCACCACTCCTACATACTTCTCTGCAACTCCTGACTTCCTCATACAATACCACACCTACTCTCTCAGCACTCTGTCATATGCTTTCTCTAAATCTACAAGGACACAATGCAGCTCTTTCTGGCCTTCTCTATACTTCTCCATCAACATTCTCAAAGCAAACATCACATCTGTGGTGCTCTTTCGTGACATGAAACCATACTGCTGCTGGCTGATCATCACCTCTCCTCTTAACCTAGCTTCTATTACTCTTTCCCATATCTTCATGCTGTGGCTGATCAACTTTATACCTCTGTAGTTGCTGCAGTTCTGCACATCGCCCTTGTTCTTGAAAGTCGGTACCAGTATACTTCTTCTCCACTCCTCAGGTATCTCTGTGAATGTTCTCATTCATCCAGGTCATGGTTATCCAAAGCAGTTAAATCAAGTGCAACTGGACTTGGTATATATCCGTGAAGACGTTTCGCCTCTCATCCAAGAGGCAAAACGTCTTCACGGATATATACCAAGTCCAGTTGCAGTTGATTCAGCTCCTTTGGATATCCTCAGGCATCCTCTCCCTTTCTAAGATTGTGTTAAACAGTCTAGTTAAAAACCCCACTGCCATCTCTCCTAAACATCTCCATGCCTCCACAGGTATGTCATCAGGACCAACTGCCTTTCCACTCTTCATCCTCTTCATAGCTGCCCTCACTTCCTCCTTGCTAATCCACCGCACATCCTGATTCACTATCCCCACATCATCCAACCTTCTCTCTCTCTCATTTTCTTCATTCATCAGCCCCTCAAAGTACTCCTTCCACCTTCTCAGCACACTCTCCTCGCTTGTCAGTACATTTCCATCTCTATCCTTGATCGCCCTAACTTGCTGCACATCCTTCCCAGCTCGTTCCCTCTGTCTAGCAAATCGGTACAAGTCCTTTTCTCCTTCCTTAGTGTCTAACCTGTCATACAACTCACCATACACCTTCTCCTTTGCTTTTGCCACCTCTCTCTTTGCTTTACGCTGCATCTCCTTGTACTCCTGTCTACTTTCTTCATCTCTCTGACTATCTCACTTCTTCTTTGCCAACCTCTTCCTCTGTATTATTTGTTGTACTTCCTCATTCCACCACCAAGTCTCCTTGTCTTCCTTCCTCTGTCCTGATGACACACCAAGTACCTTCCTAGCTGTCTCCCTCACTATTTCTGCAGTGGTTGCCCAGCCATCCGGCAACTCTTCACTACCACCCAGTGCCTGTCTTAACTCCTGCCTGAACTCCTGCCTGAACTCTACACACTGTCTTCTTCTTCTTGGTCTCCAGAGTCGTCCTACAGACCACCATCCGATGCCGCCTAACTACGTTCTCCCCTGTCACCACCTTGCAGTCTCCAATCCCTTTCAGATCACACCTCCTACATAAGATATAGCCCCCTGTGTGCACTTTCCTCCACTCTTGTACGTCACCCTGTGTTCCTCTCTCTTCTTGAAATATGTGTTCACCACAGCCATTTCCATCCTTTTCACAAAATCCACCACCATCTGTCCTTCCACATTTCTCTCCTTGACACCATACCTGCCCATCACCTCTGTTCCCTTCACCAACATGCCGACTTAAGTCCGCTCCAATCACCATGCTTTCCTCCTTGGGTACCCTCTCCACCACTTCATCCAACTCACCCCAGAATTCTCTTCCATCTCACAACCCAACTTTATATACATACCTTTAAGTAATGAAAAGAAACTGAAGAGCGGAGTACAATATTTTATTATATAGAAGCTCATCTTAATGCATATATAGATGAAATGAGATGATCACCACAAACTGAGGGAAATCCACTGTGTCTCCTAAATACTATGTAATGTAGTACTGGAAGTTGAATCAGTTCATCTGGACACAATGTTTATTGAGAGAAACGTATCATTACTCATCTAAGTGACTTATTCAGTCTCAACTGACTGCAGATATCTCCACCTTTATAAACACTACAGTGGCATAACAACCGAAACCAACGATCAGTTTCATATGCAAATTACCATGACCATTAACTAGAGTTAGAATGACTGTGTACTACTATTCACAGGGGTGTTACGGATATGTTTTGGGGTCTTTCTTTCCCCTTTCATTCTATTTTTTGTGCAGAGCTGATTGTAAACATGAGATGCCACAGCTATGCTTATTGTTATGTGTTGTATGCTGTGTGATACCTGGAAGATTAAAAAAAAAAAGGTAAGAAACTACAAATCCCAGTGCAGCAGGTTTCCTGAGTGTGATGTCACATCCTGCCCATTCCTTTGACGGGTAGGGCTAATTAATAATTGGTTACCGCTGGCGGGCGCAAGACAAGAAAAGAAGTTAGGGAACTGGATGGCCGATCGGTGGAAGCAACAGCATTTCTCTACACACCGCTCTCCGCCAAAAACAAGAGACTTGATCATCTAAAACGAACAGGACTGGCCACTCACGGGAGCTGGGATTGCATTATTCGGACCACTGAGAGGAGACGTCCTCGCGGGGGTCTCGAACCGGCTCACGGCTGCAGTGACAGTAAGCATAGCTGACAGTTTACTCACCTCTGTTTTCATATCAGCTCTGTGTTTGGGTTTTTCTCAGCTTTTCACGTTGTGCTACTGCAGCGGCAAGTTCCAGTTGTTGGCTTGTCGCGGCTGTACCATAACAGAGGATTGGGGAGTAGTTGCAATCACAGCATTGTAAGATGCCCCCCTTCCCTCTTGGTTCGGTGATGGTCACTCCTTCTTCACATAGATGGCCTCTTTGACTCCCATCCATCTATCCATCCAGCCATTATCCAAACCGCTTATCCTGCTCTCAGGGTCGCGGGGATGTTGGAGCCTATCCCAGCAGTCACAAGTGACAGGCGGGGAGACACCCTGGACAGGCCGCCAGGCCATCACAGGGCCCACACACACACATTCACATCTAGGGACAATTTAGTATGGCCGAATCACCTGACCTGCATGTCTTTGGACTGTGGGAGGAAACCCACGCAGACATGGGGAGAACGTGCAAACTCCACACAGAGGCCGACCCGGGACGACCCCCAAGGTTGGACTATCCCCGGGGCTCGAACCTAGGACCTTCTTGCTGTGAGGCAACTGCGCTAACCACTGCACCACCGTGCCGCCCTTTGATTCCCATTTCTCCCAATAAATGTTGTGTCCAGATGAACCAGTTCACCTTTCTGTGATTTCCTCCCCTAGATTATTGAGTATCAAGACACCATGTAATGTAGTACTGAAAGAATGGAGAGGATTCAGGAAATCCACAGCAATAGTTACCTGGACAACACAGCTGAATGCTGACACAAACAGTGAATTAGGTTTTGATCTGTTGTTATAAGGCTGGGAAAGAGACGGCAACACAGACATGTCTCCAGTCACAGGATTCGTGACGCAGTTACAAGATGGCCAAGTGAGACCTCATTTCATAAAACAAGACTGAAATGAGGATGAGTCATAAATTTAGGGGTTACTACGGAGCCCGGGAGGTGACATGGGAGTTGGGGTTTTTTAACTCGTACGCACGCATTATTAAGTTGCACGTGCGCTTCACTAAGTCGCGGGCACGCTTTAAGTAAGTCGCAGGTGCGCTTTATTAAGTCGCGGGCACGCTTTAAGTAAGTCGCACGCCCTATACAGCATTTCTGTGCTCACTGCTTATAGCCCATGGCCGAACAACAGAGCTTCACTGCAGAAAAAGGTAAGGCAAGGTACACTATTAGCGCATTTTATTATGAATGTAGTTATTTAGCTATTATATTACAAGTGAAGCATTTTACTCAACCGAAAGCATTTAGCCTAGATAAGGACAGCTTTTTAAAGATTCTGTAAGCTAGATTCAGAACAGCTGATGCTAAGGCGTTTAATCTACCTAAACCTGAGGTGAGTTAACTAGCCAACATTCATCAGCTAAAGTAATAACCGGCGTTGAATGCTTCAGGATATTCTCCTGAGTTAACATGATGGGCCTACCTTGCTTTTTTTGTCTTGTTGTAGCCACATGGAATCATTGTTAAAATGCCTTGCAGTAGACGGACACTGCTGCTACCCGGCTGCTACACATTCCATAATGTTAACATGTAGCCTGTCTAAAGCAACATTCGCTGTAGGCTAGGCCTAATGAACCTGTATGTGAGTAATAAACTTGAACTTAGTTGTGACCATCCCCTGCATGTCGGGGTCCTGTTTGTCCTGTCGGGATGTATTTTCCCATGGGCTACTGACCTGCGGACTACATTATCCCTTACTTCACATCTGCCAATATGTCCAAGTCCAACATGTTTACAGTATAAGTAAGCTAATGTTGAAATGTCTGTCTTTTCAGGAGCAGTTAAATGAGATCACAGAAGTCTGGAACGCACACTGCATCCGCCCTTCTACAAACACTGATGTGCTCTGTGGCATACCCAATGTGATGTTGCAGCACCTCATTTGTGGGGTGCTGAAGATTACGTTGTCCAACCCAATAGCAATGACATGATGACGTGCAAGCAGGCCTGCAAGTTCCTGAATACCATTCCATGTGATGCAGATGTTTTTCATCTATGCATGGTGACCATGGAAGAATCAGGTTTTCCAAACAGTACATCAGAAGCACTTAACTTATACATCTCGTTAAGGGATAGTCTCCGTCCCCAATTGTTTGGGTAGGATTGTGGTCTGTCTGTGAACCTATTTGCAGACAAGATCCAGAAGGGCCCAGGTACTTTTTTGCTGCTGTTAGATATCTACGGCTGATATGAATGGTGAGCTCCAGAACCATTGCTCCACTAGCCTCAGCTCCATGGGTCTCTCCATTTCTCAACCACCCCCACAAACCAGTCAGTCATCACTTCACCAGACTCTTCATTGTGCCACCTCTTGACCAGCTTCTCCTTCACTCCACAGCCCTCACCATCCACCGGTGACCTGTCTGTACTTTGACATGTGAAACTGCTTGTGCAACCTCCACATCATTAAGTTAATTGTGTACATCAACTGTTATGACATGTTGATCAGAATCTTACACAGGTTATTTTAATATTCTTATATGCAGCAGCCTACTGTAAGTCTTTTCTCTTTTCTTTATCATAGTGACATATGGATGTTAAATTAATTAAACAATCTTATTTGGTATAGCACTTAATGAAATGTACTGTCATACACAAATTTAAAAAGAGAATAAACGTATAATTGAATACTTAGAAGTACTTTATTTCTCAAACCTCCTGGTTTATCAACTGTGTGTCTGCTTCATAAAACAGATCATGAAATTCAACAACTCGTGACATTCAAAGGTGGGTAGACAGAAAAGACCCAGCTTTGAAGAGAGTCATACTAGTCCAGAACTGCAATATAATGACATAAAATATGATCCATACACAACTGTGCAGCCGATGAAACAATGACAACAGGTTGTCCAGATGTGTTAAGTCTTGTCGGTCGGTGTAAGTGGGGGAGCTGGGGCCACAGCTCAGAGATGGGAGCTAGATAATATCCATCACCCACACGTGGAATCAAGGAGTGCTGTAAATTCCTCTGCCGTCTCCAAGTAAGAGCAGTAGGTACTGGGTAGCTCTAAAACACACCCACAAGTGTGGGACTGTGGGCTTCAAACGAAGTCACTGCTTGGCTCCCCAAACCGCACATGGGTGACAGGCAGGACAAGTACACTAGCACCTGTTTCAAATGGAGCACAATGAGAAAACATTAGTACCTTTACCCTTCATAAAAACAAAGACCAAGACATTTGAACGTTGGTTGTCTTGCCCGTGACAGCAGCTAGCTCACTGTATGTGAATAATGATGTGAATGACTTATTTCGAAACAAACTGCATTCATTTGTGTTTGCATATAGACAGCAAGGGAGAGTCACAGAGTTCGATCGCCTCAGATTTCAGTGCACTGCCATACAGGCCGCTGCTTCACTAACGTTACAGCTAAACACTGAACTGCAAATGTTCCCCGAAAACAACCCGGAAGTGTTCAGTGATGTCAGCTGATGAATGTTGACTAGTTACCTGGCGAGCTGTAGTTCAGCTAGCCTGCTAGCCAACGTGAACATTAACGTTAAGTTAGCCGTTCTGAATTTGTAGCTGCCTTGCTTGCAAAATAGACTGACCTCACCATAGCTAGATGCTTTTGGTACCTTAAAAAGAGTAAAACCTTCACCAGTGTGGGCTCATAGCTAGACAAGTCACGCTCTTTAACTTGTGAACTTCATACACCTTACCTTACCCTTACCTTACCCTCACCTTACCCTTACCTTACCCTTGTCAGGACTGAGCTGCGGTGCGTGCGTGCAACTTACGTAAAGCGTGCACGCGACTTAATAATGTGTGCTTGCGAGTTAAAAAAAAACTCCCATGTCACCTCTCGGGCTCTGTAAAAAATACTAGGGGGCAGGTTTGTTTGGTTGGGTGGGGGAATCAATTTTATCAGCTGCCTGTTTACATGGCGTGTTAGTTTTACAAGAATGCAAAATGTGCAGTGTGACCATGTTGTGCTCTCTCAGGAGGATCCGTGATGTTGCAGAGTCGTGGTGTTCATCTCTCTAGCCTTCCTGTTTTGTGGCAGATGTTCCCGCTCCTGCACATATGGGATGCAGTCAACTAAAGAGTGGAAAGTAAACGTCTGCACACGGTTTGCTTCCCCCTGTGCTCAGGAGATAATGTTTGAAATGACAAGGGGTTTCGCTGTGTGGAATATCGCCATGTAAAGTGTGTGTGTGTGTGTGAACCACCATGTTTAGACCTGCACATGTTTACATCTATCATCAAATGTCTTGTCGCAGCAGTTTCAGTTATTTTGCAGTCTTTGTACAACATGCCTCATCATGCTGTCGCCATCAAAAGACTCTTACTCAGTACAGACTGCCTCTCGGTGCACAGAATGCAAACCATGGCCATTTACACGCAGCATTTCTGTAACACCCCCAGAGGAATACATTTGCGTGAGCATAAAATTGTAATTTCATGTTGGCTATATTCTCATGGAGCCAATAACACACCCACCACAAAACTCTTTTAAAACCTCAAACGATCAAAACAAATGTGATACCAAACAACCAAAACCATGGGCAGACTGACAAACACAAACGGTGGAGTCTCTAATGGGGTTGCGTTTAATGGTAGATTCAGTTTTCCATCTAGTTTGAGCCTTTGATTTTCGATGGCATTGAACAACCTAATAACCAAACGCCCTTGGCAGATTACATGCCTAGACCGGCCAGCCGGCAGTTCATAGGTCAGGTGCCTCGGCCGCACTACATTGTTCCTAAGTATGAATGTGTGTGTGTGTGTGTGTGTGTGTGTGTGTGTGTGTGGGCCCTGTGATGGCCTGGCAGCCTGTCCAGGGTGTCTCCCCGCCTGCTGCCCAATGACTGCTTGAACAGGCTGCAGCATCCCGCGACCCTGTGTAAGGACAAGCGGTTTGGATAATGAATGGATGAATGTGGTAGACCTATGCTATTTTAAGTAATAATGAAGGGAATTACCGAATGCCTTGCTCAGTTCACGTCAGGTATTAGAATAATTTTACATCACAAAGGGAGTCATTCTAACATTATATCCATCCATCCATCCATTCATTATCCGAACCGCTTATCCTGCTCTCAGGGTTGTGGGATGCTGCAGCCTATCCCAGCAGTCATTGGGCGGCAGGCGGGGAGACACCCTGGACAGACTGCCAGGCCGTTACACAGGGCCCACACACACACACACACACACACACACACACACACACACACACACATTCACACCTAGGGACAGTTTAGTACGGCCGAGTCACCTGACCTACATGTCTTTGGACTGTGGGAGGAAACCGGAGGCCCCGGAGGAAACCCACACAGACACGGGGAGAACATGCAAACTGAGGACGACCCGGGACCACCCCCAGGGTTGGACTACCCCGGGGCTTGAACCCAGGACCTTCTTGCTGTGAGGCGACTGTGCTAACCACTGTGCCACTGTGCCGCCTCTTAACATTATAACATGATGCATTTTGTTCTTTTTTCATTCTGACTGTTTTGGAAATGTAGCACTTGCCACTGTCGTTTTACTTGGTATGCAGTCTCAGCACGACGAGATTGCCACTTATCCAAGGTCAGCTTCCTGTTTCCCTGAATACTAAATCTTCATCCTTGGGAATCAATAAACAGAGCCTAGCGATGTGTCTACAGTTAACCCCCCCCCTTCACTCCAGACATAGAGACAGGGAAATTATTCATGCCCCCAGAGGGTAGATATGAAATGCGCGCACACACACGCACACACCAATCTCAACACTACAACATAACCACATGCGTTAACACAGACAAAACTACTCTTTAATTGCACTTTGTGTGTACGTGTGTGAACTTATCCAGACCAGCATTTACCATATCTGTGTTTACCACCCACATGTTTTCCTTTTTTTTCCCTTACTGATAAGGTCTGACCAGTAACGTCTGACCATGTGTTCATGCCATATGTCAATAAGTAGCATCGTGTCTGGGAATCACATTTATTGCCACGTACAAGAACATACAAGGAATCTGTCCTGGTATGTTGGTGCAAGATGGAAAAATTAACAGTAAATAGTTAAGATAAAAGTTAAAAAGAATAATGAATGAAGTATATATATATATATATATATATATATATATATATATATATATATGCAAGATAGAATAAAAATAGAAGTAAGGTGTAATAAGGTGCAATCAACACCAGTTCAGAGTTGAACATGCGACCACATGGCAGCCCCTGATGCCCGGCACTGGGTGGCAGGAGCTGTATTTCCAAAATTAAATGAGAATTTTAAGAGATTATTTACAGAATAAGAGTTATTTACAGGGTAGTGCAGGTTTTATGCAAAGTGCCTATATACAACTAGCACAGTAGGGATGAAAAAAGGGGGTGTGGGGTGGGCAGCAATGTCAGTATCTGTGGGTGTCTGGGGGCTTGTTAGAAAGGCATGCTGATGTAGGGAAGAACCTGTTCTAGTGGCACAAGGTTCTGGTTTTTATAGACCTTAGGCTGTTGCCAGAGGAGAGTGTTCTGAAGAGACCGTGGCCTGAGTGGGAAGGCTCAGCCATGATCTTTCCTGCTCTCCTCTGTGTTCTGCAAGCGTACAGGTCCTGGAGGAATGGCAGGTTGCAGCCCATCACCCTCTCAGCAGAGCCAATGATACCCTGCAGTCTGCCCTTTCCCTTGGCAGTGGCAGCAGCATACCAGATAGAGATGGAAGAGGTGAGGATGGACTCACTCTTAGCAGTGTAAAAGTGCACCATCATTGACTTTGGCAGGTTGAAGTTTTTGAACTGTTGCAGAAAGTACATCCTCTGCTGTGCCTTCTTGGTGAAGGAGCTGATGTTCATCTCCCACTTGACATCCTGGGTGATGATGGTGCCCAGGACGTGGAAGGATTCCACAGTGTTGACTTGTGAGTCACACAGGGGGAAGTGGATGGGTGTGTGTGTGTGTGTGTGTGGGGGGGGGGGGTTCTTTCTGAAGTCAACAACCATCTCAACTGTCTTTAAAGCATTGAGCTCCAGGTTGTTTTGGTCGCATCAGATGGTCAATTTCCCACCTGTAGGAAACTCGTCCCCACCAGAGATGAACCCAATAAGGGTGGTGTTGTCAGCAAACTTTCAGGAGCTTGACTGAATGGTGACTGGAGGTGCAGCTGTTCATATACAGGGAGAAGAGTAGAGGGGAAAGAACACAGCCTTGAGGGGAACCAGTGCTGATGGTCTATGAGTCGGAGACATTTTTCCCCAGCTTCATGTGCTGCTTCATGGTAGATAGGAAGTCATTGATCCGCCTGCAGGTGGAGACAGGCACGTGTAGCTGGGAGAGCTTGTCCTGCACCAGATCGGGGACGATGGTGTTGAAGGCAGAGCTGAAATCCACAAACAGGATCCTAGCATAGGTTCCTGCAGAGTCCTGGTGCTAGAGGATAAAGTAGAGCGCCATGTTTACTGCATCGTCCACAGACCTGTTGGCTCTGTAGGCAAACTGCAGGGAGTCCAGGAGTGGGTCAGTGGTAGTTTTAAGGTGGGACAGAACAAGGCGCTCAAAAGACTTCATTACCACAGAGGTCAGGGCGATGTGTCTTGTGGAGAGGCCTGGGCCACTGCCGAGGCGGGGGGGAGGAAGAGCTGGTGGTCTGGAGCTGGTGGAGGGAGTCACGGAGGATGGTGTCAGGACTGTCCCAATGTCTTTCAAATCGGCAATAGAACTCATTCAGATCATTGGCCAAGCACAAGTCATTGGTGGAGTGGGGGAATTTCAGTTTGTAGTTGGTGATCTGTCTGAGGCCCTTCCAGACAGAGGCTGAGCATTCAGCATCTCATACTACGATTGGCTGGAATGACATTACAAGGAAAGCATTTCAGCTAGCTAGCTAGCTAATGCCAGACCATTGTTGTTTGCTGTGTGAAGAGAAATTTGGAAACAGTCTTGGTACAGCACTTATTTACAAATAAATCTGCATACTAAGAACATGAAACAGCAACCTTGCAACCTTGATGCACACACAACTTTCTGTCACTGTAGTATTTCATTATTATTTTCCTTGCCTGCCCTCCTCCTAGTCTACTTCATCATCTACTTGGTATGTTGCTCTCTTTCCATTATGTTCCTTTAGCCCCCCCCCCCCCCCGCAACACACACACACACACACGCGCGCACACACACACACACACAGACACTGTGTTAGCATCATGGTGTCTTTGACAGTCAGTGGGAGTACAGTTAAGTAAATCAGGCCAGAGGAGGTTAGAGCGCACTCTCTACCAAGCCTTGCATGTAATCTTCCCAAATGAGCTTGGCACTGATTTGCATGATTGCACACCTTCAGGAGGCCAGCCAACCAACCAGCCTGGTACTTCATTACTCACCACAACCTAACGCAGGGTGATGATGGGGGGGACTGAACAAATGCATACTCCTTCACTCAAATCCAAGCTTACTCATGTATGCTGGGACACAGACATGCGTTAATGAAAGAGCACACTTATACACCAGACACGACTCATTTGTAAGTGACGGCAGGGATGTGCAGGGTCATCACATACATATACTCACTCACGTAGACATACACACACAAACAAACAAACAAACGCATACTTAACCCAAGCACACTTGAGCACATTATTCTGGTTTAGCATTGCAGCCTCATCTTTTACACATTGTTATGCTTGCAAACCAATATAATCTCAAAATGTTGGGCAGGCATTACAGACCGCACTGCTGGCTGTAGAGAATCAGTGGACAGGTGTATGACTGATCTCTGCACTAGAAAAAAGGGAGGATCAACATAGAGCCTTTGAAGCCCAGGACGGACAATGGGCACACACCTTCCTTCCACCGGGTCATAGTGTGGAAGCGGTGCGTTAAAGCCTAAAGAATGTGCATGTGACAAAGAGACAGCAGGCAAGCCTTGCTAGCGGCTTTTGCATATATGTGAGAGGGTACATCATTTATCACATTTGTTTAAACTGCCAGCTCCTCTTGTCATGTACGTGTGTGTGTGTGTTTGTGTGTGTGCGTGCGTGTGTCTTCAGTGTGCTGAGACAGGCCACCTTCACACAATGTGGATCGATAGCTGCATAGTGGATTTATTGGGCAGATGGCACCTTGGGCTGGAGGGCTTGTAGTCTGCAAGGGATTAGGGTTTTGCGGGAGATTTACACCTATAAATTCCAGTGCCAAATCGGCCTGGAAGGTGGTGCAACATGAAGGAAGTGGGTAATGCTGGCTACATGCTGCAGCTGGACCAGGTTTGGATTATTAGGATTGAGCTAAATAGTTCTGCTAGTGATAAAGTAAAAATGTTTACAAAAGGCGGGAGTACTTCGATGTGGTTTGAAATAATCTATTCACAATTCCAGTAATTTATACGGTCCAATGGTAAGCTTAAGTTACAGATGATGTGCATTGTCAGAGAAAGCAGATGGGCGGGCAGCAGGCAGTGTTTCCATGTTCATGGGCATATCTGCATGCATGCAGCATCCTGAGCAAGCATGCGCTGTTTCTGTGCCCCCTCCCTGCCCACCTTGTGGGTGCGTTGTGTTGCCGTTGGAAATCACCAAGGCGTGGACTGTGCTTCTGTTCAACCAACAACCCTGCTTTGAAGTCCAACACAAGGCCTTCTTCATCTTGTTATCTTGTTATTTTGCTGTCTTCCTCCCACAAGATGCCATGTGATGTCCCGAAGGGTATGGCAAATATCCCGGACTCCTCCTCTCATCCATATTACAGACAATGATGAGAGAGAAGTGAGAAGAAGGGTCCGTTTAATGACTGAACCGGAAGGGAGGTTTGTGCTTCCAGTTGACCGTCTACTGTAATGACGATGGGCCTAATTAATCAGATACATAATTCATGGGACGGAAAAGTGGAAAGCATCATGGAATGGGAGGGCTGGGAATGGGTGGTTGGTGGTGGTGGTGGGGGGGGTGAAGGAGAAGAAAAAGATTGCGTCGTTGGCATTTTTCTGGAGGGAAGAAAGGATGGGATGGTTGGTTGGGGGGATTTCAGTGTGCCTATAGTGTGTGTGTGTGTGTGTGTGTGTGTGTGTGTGTATGAAATACACAAAATCTTGATGTGTGCCACCTATCTGCTGGCTAGCTAGTTAAAAGTTCAGCTAATGAAAAAGAGCTGTGTTTGGGTACAATCTGTCAAAAAAAAATGCTGCCTAAAGAGCCCTTTCTTTACATGTTTTTCAAAGCCTGCTAATTAAAGGGAACCGAGAAGACTGATGGTTCTAGGCCACACAAATGAGTTCTTCACCAAGACAAGCACTTATAAAGGAAACATCTAAACAGAGTCCTTGGGTCCTTAACCCTTAAGAGTGAGATCAATGTCCGCCCTGTACCGATAATGAGCGAATGAATAGTTCTGTTATCAGACAACAGCTGCCAGAGACGACGAGTGGGTCAACACCGATGGTTTTGGGGGCCGATGTTCACTCGTGATTGACGGGAACTCAATGGTGTCATGGAATCGACTCCTCGTGAGCAGCCTTTGGGTGCCTGTGCCGGAGATCAATAGCTAAACATAGTAGTTGTTAATGATCTTGCAATGATGCTGAAGCCCGTCACAGTCTCTCTCCAGGGTAAACTGTCACCCACTGATGATTCTGCAACCCAAGATGAACCTCAAACACCACGGACAGTTCACTGTCCCGTTTGTCTGATTTTAAAGGGAAACTCCAGTATTTTTGAACCCAAGCCCTATTTTCCTCTCTTAGGAGTAAAACTGAGTGATGGGTAGCAGAATCTTTTAATTTGATGCCGTAATGAACAAGCTAGTGTCAGACGACTGCTGCACATCAAGCTGCAGTGTAATCCTTCAGGGCAATCGTGCTCACCAAAAAAATGTTCACTGAAACGGCTCTTCTGTTTTTTTCCCTTTTTTTTGGTACTGACAAGCTCCCAGTGTTTTGAGAAGTGTCTGAAAACACCTTCCATTATGTAAAGACAATCCCAGTACAGTCAGTACACAGATGTGTTGTATGGTTTGGAGACGGTGGCACTGACGAGAAGACAGGAGGAGGAGCTGCAGGTGGCAGAGATGAAGATGATAAGGTTTTCATTGGGAGTGATGAAGAAGGACAGGATTAGGAAGGAGTATATTAGAGGGACAGCTCAGGTTGGACGGTTTGGAGACAAAGCAAGAGAGACAAGACTGAGATGGTGTGGACATGTGTGGAGGAGAGATGCTGGGTATACTGGGAGAAGGATGCTGAATATGGAGCTGCCAGGGAAGAGGGGAAGAGGAAGGCCAAAGAGGAGGTTTATGGATGTGGTGAGGGAGCACATGCAGGTGGCTGGTGTGACAGAGGAAGATGCAGAGGACAGGTAGAGATGGAAACGGATGATCCGCTTTGGCGCCCCCTAACGGGAGCAGCCGGAAGTAGTAGTAGTAGTGGTACAGTCAGTACACAGAGTGATAGACGTTTTTTTTTTTTACTCTGTTGTCTTCCTGCAACAACTCGATTGTACCAGGATTACAACACGAGACTTCTGCGCCAGGACAGAAATGGATTGATATCTATATCACTCCATGACTGACATCATGGCTAAGGGTCTTTGGACTCCTCTCAAACCATTCTGAGCCTGTTAATGTCAAAAATCAGCTCTTATAGTGGATGTAATTTGGCAAGAGCCATTGCCCTGTAGGGGTCCAGCTCGTGGGGTGATGGGAGCTTGTTCGAGACTGAATCAGTGTAAAAGATTCTGCTACCCATCTCTCAGTTTTACTCCCAATCAGAGGAAAATAGCGCTTTGGTTAAAAAATACCAGTGTTCCTTTAACCATTTGACGTTGCTCAACAAAGGGGGGCGGTCCTCTGTAAAGAGAGAGACCTTCTGAAGCGGTTCAGTTTCTGTTCTTTTACAGCAGCCAGCAGAATGTTGTTGTTCCTTTGTTCTCACCCAGGTCTCTCCTTCCTCCCGGTTCTGTAGAGAGACACAGAGGCCAGTCTGCTGGCTGTCTCTTCTCTGCTATTTTTACTTAATGGTATATTGTGGTACACCAGACAACTGTTGGTTGTTGCGGTGCAGATCAGGTGAGGCCAGGCCGAGGCGTTGCTAAGGAGATGGGGTTTCACCAGGGGGAAATTCGGCACAGACTCGGTTTGTCATGCGTTTGCATGTATGCATGTGTGTGTATGGAGAGCAAAACAGATTTCATCCACACAACAGGTCCAGCTATTCACCCTGTCTGGGAGTCAGAGCTGTTTAAATCACTCCTCCATCTGCATTCTTGTGTCCTCCTCTCCTCCCATAGCCATTTCTTTCTTGCTGTCTCTTATTTCCCAGCTGTTTCATCTATTCATTTTCAAATGTTTTATTTGCATTGTAATGTGTTTGTGTGCTTGGCAGAAAAAATGGTGAAATGCAGAATTTAAATGGCTTCCTTCGAGCTCATCATTCTCTCTCTGTGAATTCTATCTTTATCATTTGTGCGCTCTCGTTCTCTTCACCTCTCTCCACTCTGTTCCTCAGACAAGACTGAATGTAAGAGTTTAGGACATCATACATCACGCTTTTATCATCTCTCTTTGACCTTGTCCATTCTTTCTATCATGCTCGCTTGCTGAAAAAAAAGAAGCTGCACCCTAAATTAATTTCGAGAAAAATCTCATTCTCCAGTTTTCAATTTATCCCCCTGTCACTTCCTCTGTGCAGACACTCTTTCTCTTTGAAGGCTTGAGACAGCAGTGGGGACCGTGGTAGTCCTCATTCCAATGCTCAGTAAAGGACTGTGATGCTGCTGTGGTAGGCCTGAAACTCATAATGGCTGCCACCCTGGTTCCTGGCTGTTGGCGAATCATCTAGCACCAGGACTGCCAACACAGCACAAAGAAACGGAGCGATAAGGGAGAAAATGAAAAAGGAGAGAGAGAGAGAGAGAGAGAGCGAGAGCGAGCGAGAGCTTATGGTAGGTTACTCAGTGTCGATGTGGAGCCTGGTTCCCGTGGTGGAGCCATCTGCCGAAGGATGGAGAGAAAGCACCAGAGAGGGTGGGGGAGAGAAAGGAAGAGAAAACCGAATGCAGCACAGACTCAGAAGTGTTGGCCACTCTGTTGATTCTCTGCACTGCAGCCTCATGCAAGTTCTAACAGGCGAGAGCTGGAGCAAATGCTTTTCGCCCGTACGTGACGAGCACATCTGTGCAGAGTTAAACGCTGACCTGCTCTGCTGTAAGGCCAGTGTCACCTCATAACTCTTCATCCACCATTAGTTACAATGTCAAAGGTCATTCCCACTTTTCCCACCTACCAGAAAACCCGCCAATATCCACCTTTGGTCCGTGTAAAAAGGCGGATGTTAGCGGGGGTTTTTGGCCAGTGGGAAAAAGTAAGAGACATGATTGTCAGCGAGGCACCCCAACCAAGCTTAATGTGCCCGTACAGCTACAACTAACAGGGATTTCAAATTTGTGGAGTGAATTAATGCCCCCCCCCCTTTTTTTCCTCCCCAGTTGTATCTGCCCAATTACCCCACTCTTCCTAGCCGTCCCGGCCTCTGCTCCACCCCCTCTGCTGATCTGGGGAGGGCTACAGACTACCACATGCCTCCTCCCATACATGTGGAGTCACCAGCCGCTTCTTTTCACCTGACAGTGAGGAGTTTCACCAGGGGGACGTAGCGCGTGGGAGGATCACGCTATTCCCCCCAGTTCCCCTCCCCCCTGAACAGGCACCCTGACTGACCAGGGGACCAGACACATACCCACATCCAGCTTCCCACCCGCAGACATGACCAAGTACCACACAAAAATACAGAGCCCCTCAACACGGACAGCAACCTGGATGTATCCCTGTCCTAGCAGTGATCAGAGAAACTTCCTCCCCTGCTGGATATTACGTCACACAGTCACAGCTTCAACCGGATGCCCAATGCTTTCGAAGGGACTGCCTTGGTATCACCATGGTGATAGGCAGGTGGCATAGGTTGTGAGTGTGCCTTTGTGTGATGGGGTAGTTTTAACTGTAAAGTCCAGTGCGGTGACAGTGCCATCACATTACTTACTGTGACGGTGATGATTGGCATTCTCTAATCTACGTGTCACTATCCCTCTCCATCTTCACTTGAGACGTAGTGAAAGAGAGAGAGAGAGAGAGCGAAGGATAATCTATCTCCATTATCCTTTGCCTGTCCCGTTATTTAGCTGCACACTGAGCTGACTTCCATCTGTCCATCCCTTTCCTTTCATCCTGTTCCAACCTTCTGCGACTCCCCATCTCCACCATCACTACACACCTCCCTCCTACCACGGGGGCTGTGGGTGCATAGTGGGGTAGGGGGTATGTGTGCTTGTGACAGAGACTGTTGATGTGACCCCATGTCACACTGTTCAGAGACGGGTTTACGTTTCTCAGGGTTCGCGTCATTCCTCCGTGTGCTTGATCAGTGTCCCATCGAGCACTTGGTGCATTGCTTTAATGGCAGTATTTGAAAAGACGTGTGCTCATTGATCTACCCTCAGCCTAAGGCTAACTCTAGTCAAACAAAAGTAGGCACACACTGCCTCCTGCTGTTCTATAGTGGACCTACAATGCTCACTCAGTGCAAGAAAATGTCCGCAGCATTATGATGAAAAAAAACCCCAAACAAACCGCCATCTCTCTCTAATCGTTCGGTTCATCTTTATCCAGTCATCAAACCTGCCTTTGGTTGTAGATTATTTGGGCTTTAACCTGGTAATGTCACATTTAATTGGATTTGATTTGTACCTCAAAGTACCACAAAAGTAAAGTGCAGCTCAACTCCACCTGCACAATTTATCCAGTTCTTAACCATGCATCTCAACTCCACACCGGTGTCCCTCCATCTTCCTGACTGGACATGGCCCTGAAATGATGGCTTGTTCTCCGCAGGTCAGTGTGCCACATATACTATCTATATAGTAGAAGAACTCGGGGGTGCCCTTCAAAATTCTGTTGCTCGTTGATGGAGCTGTAAACAGCCTTGCAGCACCGTACAGCAATGAAACGCTGGTAAGACATCAGCAAAACACCCCTGCTGAGTCTGTCATACTGGATCTGATGACTCCCCCGGAAACATTTGGTTCTTGAAGAGTAAAATCTGTGCACATCTTTTCAAACCTCTTGTTGATAACTTAAAGGATACGTGAACCCGTATAAGTTAATGACTCACCCTAATCATTGTAAAAGAAGAGCTCAAACAACTAAGCTAGTTGTCTTCAAGAGTCTGTTTTTAAACAGAATTGACAACGCCATGGGCAAACCATTCAAGCTTTTTTCAACCACTCAGGAAAATCCCCCAAATAGTTCACGTAAATGCTGTGACCTCACGTGGGCTCGGCACATGGAAAGCCTCGTTTGATTTAATGTTGTGCGATCCCATAACGTCATGGGATCGCACAACATTAAGTCATGTTTTACACCATTCATCTCATTTATACTTGCTCCCTTCTGTGCCGCTTTCTGCCGTCTTGTCTGTGGATGTTGAGTCCATCACGCCTCCAGCAGACTGCATGGCAGCGTGTGGCATATAGATCGACATAAAAAATGTAAAAAAACATTCACAGCTTTATCACAATGATCAAACATGCCTGAAACTTTCCCTTAAAACCTATTTATATTACAAGTTACCAACCCCGCATGTATTTATTTTACTTTTAGGTACTAGCCATTTTAAAGTTTCCTTGTCAATATGCATATTAAAGCCAGATAGCAAAACTGCCGTGGCCCGGACCCGTCCCACACCCGACACTTCACCCGGCCCACATACCGCATGGAATGATGGCATTTGGGTAGTCCGCTCCTGCTGGCCAGATCTGGGCTAGAACCAAGCCATAGCAATGCCACATGTGCCACATATTTTCCAAAGGTGGCCATATTTGTTCCCTGATATTTGGGCCATATTCACCATTTACCACACGGGGGCATTTCAGGGTCACATCCAGATTACATGTTGCCCAGAGCACCGCATCTTTGCCAAAAAAGGCTCACACTTGATTTGACATATTTGGGCCATATTTGCTGTTATACATGTGGGCCACTTCAACTTCAGGCTCACATCCATTTTGTCAGGGCCAGAAGAAGACCATCTGGGCCAGAAGAAGACCATCTGGGCCAGAAGAAGGCCATCAGGGCCAGAAGAAGGCCATCAGTGCTGCATCACTGCCTGAAGTGGCCCACGTACGGATGCTGTCTGGAAAATGTCTTTGTGGTGACGCTTGACTTGACAACAGGCCGTGGCAAGAGTCCATAAAAAGACAGAGCTGTCACAAGATGTGAAGGAGAGCAGCGGTTTTCGACGGTTGCAGCTTATCCCTCTCTCAGGGTCGTGGGGAAGCTGGAGCCTACCCCAGCAGTTATGGGGTGGCAGGCGGGGAGACACCCTGGACAGGCTGCCAGGCCATCACAGGGCCCATTACACTTTTTAATGATACAGCACAATGCTACTAAGATATGTCATTAAGTGTTTGCAAATATCATTTGAGAGGAATGCCATAGATACCATTCAGCATCCCCTTCCCTGCCGCCTCCGCAGTTCACAGTTATGCCCAAGTATCTAGAATTAGGCTGCGGTCACATGCGCCAAATTAACACTGGCGCATATTCCCCTCCTGTTCACCTCCATTCTGTACGAACGAAGGGGTGAATAAAACACTCACTTCCGGTGGCGAAACCAGAAGTGAATCTTTTATTCACCCCTTCACAGGGTGAAGATTTCCAGAACTCGTTTTCAGTGTTGCTGTGTGGACAGTGAAAACGAATTTTTGGCTTCTTGTTGGCTTTTTTTCCGGGCTTCTGATTGGCCAGCATGGCTTTAGGCTTTCTGATACTTGCTAGTTAGCTTGCTAGTTTAAGACAAACTATGAGGAAAATCCTACACTATATATAACATATTTAATTCAGTTATTTCCATCGGGGAACATTATATATTACGGTGTTCTGCTTGTCAGCGGGTCTGTGACGGCAGTTTGCTGTACTGCTACTATATATCGTTACACTTGAACAAAATTAATGTTACTTTATTTGGCTAACCTGTTATTAATTTGTTACCTCGCTAGTGTAATTTGAAGTTGCCTTGAAATGGAACTCGTGAGCTCGTGATCAGAACATGCCCAGTCGTGGACAGAACTCGTGAACTCTGCTCTCTCAGTACCTGTCCACTTTGGAGGTTTTTAACACCGGTGAACAAGGTAAACACACCATATGACCACAGCAGGAGAAGGTGTTTAATACCGGTAGGGTGTTCACCTGGTGAACCAGGTAAACACACCATATGACCACAGCAGGAGAAGGTGTTTAATACCGGTAGGGCATTCAGCTGGTGACCCAGGTAAACACACCATATGACCACAGCAGGAGAAGGTGTTTAATACCGGTAGGGCGTTCAGCTGGTGAACAAGGTAAACACACCATATGACCACAGCAGGAGAAGGTGTTTAATACCGGTAGGGCGTTCAGCTGGTGAACCAGGTAAACACACCATATGACCACAGCAGGAGAAGGTGTTTAATACCGGTAGGGTGTTCACCTGGTGAACCAGGTAAACACACCATATGACCACAGCAGGAGAAGGTGTTTAATACCGGTAGGGCGTTCACCTGGTGACCCAGGTAAACACACCATATGACCACAGCAGGAGAAGGTGTTTAATACCGGTAGGGTGTTCAGCTGGTGAACCAGGTAAACACACCATATGACCACAGCAGGAGAAGGTGTTTAATACCGGTAGGGCGTTCAGCTGGTGAACAAGGTAAACACACCATATGACCACAGCAGGAGAAGGTTTTTAATACCGGTAGGGCGTTCACCTGGTGAACAAGGTAAACACACCATATGACCACAGCAGGAGGAGGTTTTTAATACCGGTAGGGTGTTCACCTGGTGAACAAGGTAAACACACCATATGACCACAGCAGGAGGAGGTTTTTAATACCGGTAGGGCGTTCAGCTGGTGAACCAGGTAAACACACCATATGACCACAGCAGGAGAAGGTGTTTAATACCGGTAGGGCGTTCACCTGGTGAACAAGGTAAACACACCATATGACCACAGCAGGAGAAGGTTTTTAATACCGGTAGGGCGTTCACCTGGTGAACAAGGTAAACACACCATATGACCACAGCAGGAGAAGGTTTTTAATACCGGTAGGGCGTTCAGCTGGTGAACCAGGTAAACACACCATATGACCACAGCAGGAGAAGGTTTTTAATACCGGTAGGGTGTTCAGCTGGTGAACAAGGTAAACACACCATATGACCACAGCAGCAGAAGGTTTTTAATACCGGTAGGGCGTTCAGCTGGTGAACAAGGTAAACACACCATATGACCACAGCAGGAGAAGGTTTTTAATACCGGTAGGGTGTTCAGCTGGTGAACAAGGTAAACACACCATATGACCACAGCAGGAGAAGGTGTTTAATACCGGTAGGGTGTTCAGCTGGTGAACAAGGTAAACACACCATATGACCACAGCAGGAGAAGGTTTTTAATACCGGTAGGGTGTTCACCTGGTGAACCAGGTAAACACACCATATGACCACAGCAGGAGAAGGTGTTTAATACCGGTAGGGTGTTCAGCTGGTGACCCAGGTAAACACACCATATGACCACAGCAGGAGAAGGTTTTTAATACCGGTAGGGCGTTCACCTGGTGACCAAGGTAAACACACCATATGACCACAGCAGCAGAAGGTTTTTAATACCGGTAGGGTGTTCAGCTGGTGAACCAGGTAAACACACCATATGACCACAGTAGGGGAAGGTTTTTAATACCGGTAGGGCGTTCACCTGGTGAACAAGGTAAACACACCATATGACCACAGTAGGAGAAGGTTTTTAATACCGGTAGGGCGTTCACCTGGTGAACAAGGTAAACACACCATATGACCACAGTAGGAGAAGGTTTTTAATACCGGTAGGGCGTTCAGCTGGTGAACAAGGTAAACACACCATATGATCACAGCAGGAGAAGGTGTTTAATACCGGTAGGGCATTCAGCTGGTGAACAAGGTAAACACACCATATGACCACAGCAGGAGAAGGTGTTTAATACCGGTAGGGCGTTCACCTGGTGAACAAGGTAAACACACCATATGACCACAGCAGGAGAAGGTTTTTAATACCGGTAGGGCATTCAGCTGGTGAACCAGGTAAACACACCATATGACCACAGCAGGAGAAGGTTTTTAATACCGGTAGGGCGTTCACCTGGTGAACAAGGTAAACACACCATATGACCACAGCAGGAGAAGGTTTTTAATACCGGTAGGGCGTTCACCTGGTGAACAAGGTAAACACACCATATGACCACAGTAGGAGAAGGTTTTTAATACCGGTAGGGCGTTCACCTGGTGACCCAGGTAAACACACCATATGACCACAGCAGCAGAAGGTTTTTAATACCGGTAGGGCGTTCACCTGGTGAACAAGGTAAACACACCATATGACCACAGCAGGAGAAGGTGTTTAATACCGGTAGGGTGTTCAGCTGGTGAACCAGGTAAACACACCATATGACCACAGCAGGAGAAGGTGTTTAATACCGGTAGGGCGTTCAGCTGGTGAACAAGGTAAACACACCATATGACCACAGCAGCAGAAGGTGTTTAATACTGGTAGGGCGTTCACCTGGTGACCCAGGTAAACACACCATATGACCACAGCAGGAGAAGGTGTTTAATACCGGTAGGGCGTTCACCTGGTGAACAAGGTAAACACACCATATGACCACAGCAGGAGAAGGTTTTTAATACCGGTAGGGCGTTCACCTGGTGAACAAGGTAAACACACCATATGACCACAGCAGGAGAAGGTGTTTAATACCGGTAGGGCGTTCACCTGGTGAACAAGGTAAACACACCATATGACCACAGCAGGAGAAGGTGTTTAATACCGGTAGGGCGTTCACCTGGTGAACAAGGTAAACACACCATATGACCACAGCAGTAGGTGGTTTTTAATACCGGTAGGGCGTTCACCTGGTGAACAAGGTAAACACACCATATGACCACAGCAGGAGGAGGTTTTTAATACCGGTAGGGCGTTCAGCTGGTGAACCAGGTAAACACACCATATGACCACAGCAGGAGAAGGTGTTTAATACCGGTAGGGCGTTCACCTGGTGAACAAGGTAAACACACCATATGACCACAGCAGGAGAAGGTTTTTAATACCGGTAGGGCGTTCACCTGGTGAACAAGGTAAACACACCATATGACCACAGCAGGAGAAGGTTTTTAATACCGGTAGGGTGTTCAGCTGGTGAACAAGGTAAACACACCATATGACCACAGCAGGAGAAGGTTTTTAATACCGGTAGGGTGTTCACCTGGTGAACCAGGTAAACACACCATATGACCACAGCAGGAGAAGGTGTTTAATACCGGTAGGGTGTTCAGCTGGTGACCCAGGTAAACACACCATATGACCACAGCAGGAGAAGGTTTTTAATACCGGTAGGGCGTTCAGCTGGTGACCCAGGTAAACACACCATATGACCACAGCAGGAGAAGGTTTTTAATACCGGTAGGGTGTTCAGCTGGTGACCCAGGTAAACACACCATATGACCACAGCAGGAGAAGGTTTTTAATACCGGTAGGGTGTTCACCTGGTGACCAAGGTAAACACACCATATGACCACAGCAGCAGAAGGTTTTTAATACCGGTAGGGTGTTCAGCTGGTGAACCAGGTAAACACACCATATGACCACAGTAGGGGAAGGTTTTTAATACCGGTAGGGCATTCAGCTGGTGAACCAGGTAAACACACCATATGACCACAGCAGGAGAAGGTTTTTAATACCGGTAGGGCGTTCACCTGGTGAACAAGGTAAACACACCATATGACCACAGTAGGAGAAGGTTTTTAATACCGGTAGGGCGTTCACCTGGTGAACAAGGTAAACACACCATATGACCACAGTAGGAGAAGGTTTTTAATACCGGTAGGGCGTTCAGCTGGTGAACAAGGTAAACACACCATATGATCACAGCAGGAGAAGGTGTTTAATACCGGTAGGGCATTCAGCTGGTGAACAAGGTAAACACACCATATGACCACAGCAGGAGAAGGTGTTTAATACCGGTAGGGCGTTCACCTGGTGAACAAGGTAAACACACCATATGACCACAGCAGGAGAAGGTTTTTAATACCGGTAGGGCATTCAGCTGGTGAACCAGGTAAACACACCATATGACCACAGCAGGAGAAGGTGTTTAATACCGGTAGGGCGTTCACCTGGTGACCAAGGTAAACACACCATATGACCACAGCAGGAGAAGGTTTTTAATACCGGTAGGGCGTTCACCTGGTGAACAAGGTAAACACACCATATGACCACAGTAGGAGAAGGTTTTTAATACCGGTAGGGCGTTCAGCTGGTGAACAAGGTAAACACACCATATGATCACAGCAGGAGAAGGTGTTTAATACCCGTAGGGCGTTCACCTGGTGAACAAGGTAAACACACCATATGACCACAGCAGTAGGAGGTGTTTAATACCGGTAGGGTGTTCACCTGGTGAACAAGGTAAACACACCATATGACCACAGTAGGAGAAGGTTTTTAATACCGGTAGGGCGTTCACCTGGTGAACCAGGTAAACACACCATATGACCACAGCAGCAGAAGGTTTTTAATACCGGTAGGGCGTTCACCTGGTGAACAAGGTAAACACACCATATGACCACAGCAGGAGAAGGTGTTTAATACCGGTAGGGTGTTCAGCTGGTGAACCAGGTAAACACACCATATGACCACAGTAGGGGAAGGTTTTTAATACCGGTAGGGTGTTCAGCTGGTGACCCAGGTAAACACACCATATGACCACAGCAGGAGAAGGTGTTTAATACCGGTAGGGTGTTCACCTGGTGAACCAGGTAAACACACCATATGACCACAGCAGGAGAAGGTGTTTAATACCGGTAGGGTGTTCAGCTGGTGAACCAGGTAAACACACCATATGACCACAGCAGGAGAAGGTTTTTAATACCGGTAGGGCGTTCACCTGGTGAACAAGGTAAACACACCATATGACCACAGCAGGAGAAGGTGTTTAATACCGGTAGGGCGTTCACCTGGTGAACAAGGTAAACACACCATATGACCACAGCAGGAGAAGGTGTTTAATACCGGTAGGGCGTTCACCTGGTGAACAAGGTAAACACACCATATGACCACAGCAGTAGGTGGTTTTTAATACCGGTAGGGCGTTCACCTGGTGAACAAGGTAAACACACCATATGACCACAGCAGGAGGAGGTTTTTAATACCGGTAGGGCGTTCACCTGGTGAACAAGGTAAACACACCATATGACCACAGCAGGAGAAGGTTTTTAATACCGGTAGGGCGTTCACCTGGTGAACAAGGTAAACACACCATATGACCACAGCAGGAGAAGGTTTTTAATACCGGTAGGGTGTTCAGCTGGTGAACAAGGTAAACACACCATATGACCACAGCAGGAGAAGGTTTTTAATACCGGTAGGGTGTTCACCTGGTGAACCAGGTAAACACACCATATGACCACAGCAGGAGAAGGTGTTTAATACCGGTAGGGTGTTCAGCTGGTGACCCAGGTAAACACACCATATGACCACAGCAGGAGAAGGTTTTTAATACCGGTAGGGCGTTCAGCTGGTGACCCAGGTAAACACACCATATGACCACAGCAGGAGAAGGTTTTTAATACCGGTAGGGTGTTCAGCTGGTGACCCAGGTAAACACACCATATGACCACAGCAGGAGAAGGTTTTTAATACCGGTAGGGTGTTCACCTGGTGACCAAGGTAAACACACCATATGACCACAGCAGCAGAAGGTTTTTAATACCGGTAGGGTGTTCAGCTGGTGAACCAGGTAAACACACCATATGACCACAGTAGGGGAAGGTTTTTAATACCGGTAGGGCATTCAGCTGGTGAACCAGGTAAACACACCATATGACCACAGCAGGAGAAGGTTTTTAATACCGGTAGGGCGTTCACCTGGTGAACAAGGTAAACACACCATATGACCACAGTAGGAGAAGGTTTTTAATACCGGTAGGGCGTTCACCTGGTGAACAAGGTAAACACACCATATGACCACAGTAGGAGAAGGTTTTTAATACCGGTAGGGCGTTCAGCTGGTGAACAAGGTAAACACACCATATGATCACAGCAGGAGAAGGTGTTTAATACCGGTAGGGCATTCAGCTGGTGAACAAGGTAAACACACCATATGACCACAGCAGGAGAAGGTGTTTAATACCGGTAGGGCGTTCACCTGGTGAACAAGGTAAACACACCATATGACCACAGCAGGAGAAGGTTTTTAATACCGGTAGGGCATTCAGCTGGTGAACCAGGTAAACACACCATATGACCACAGCAGGAGAAGGTGTTTAATACCGGTAGGGCGTTCACCTGGTGACCAAGGTAAACACACCATATGACCACAGCAGGAGAAGGTTTTTAATACCGGTAGGGCGTTCACCTGGTGAACAAGGTAAACACACCATATGACCACAGTAGGAGAAGGTTTTTAATACCGGTAGGGCGTTCAGCTGGTGAACAAGGTAAACACACCATATGATCACAGCAGGAGAAGGTGTTTAATACCCGTAGGGCGTTCACCTGGTGAACAAGGTAAACACACCATATGACCACAGCAGGAGAAGGTGTTTAATACCGGTAGGGTGTTCAGTTGGTGACCCAGGTAAACACACCATATGACCACAGCAGGAGAAGGTTTTTAATACCGGTAGGGTGTTCAGCTGGTGACCCAGGTAAACACACCATATGACCACAGCAGGAGAAGGTGTTTAATACCGGTAGGGCGTTCAGCTGGTGACCCAGGTAAACACACCATATGACCACAGCAGGAGAAGGTGTTTAATACCGGTAGGGCGTTCAGCTGGTGAACAAGGTAAACACACCATATGACCACAGCAGGAGAAGGTTTTTAATACCGGTAGGGCGTTCACCTGGTGACCCAGGTAAACACACCATATGACCACAGCAGGAGAAGGTTTTTAATACCGGTAGGGCGTTCACCTGGTGAACAAGGTAAACACACCATATGACCACAGTAGGAGAAGGTGTTTAATACCGGTAGGGCGTTCACCTGGTGAACCAGGTAAACACACCATATGACCACAGCAGGAGAAGGTTTTTAATACCGGTAGGGTGTTCACCTGGTGAACAAGGTAAACACACCATATGACCACAGCAGGAGAAGGTTTTTAATACCGGTAGGGTGTTCAGCTGGTGACCCAGGTAAACACACCATATGACCACAGCAGGAGAAGGTTTTTAATACCGGTAGGGCGTTCACCTGGTGAACAAGGTAAACACACCATATGACCACAGCAGGAGAAGGTTTTTAATACCGGTAGGGTGTTCAGCTGGTGACCCAGGTAAACACACCATATGACCACAGCAGGAGAAGGTTTTTAATACCGGTAGGGTGTTCAGCTGGTGACCCAGGTAAACACACCATATGACCACAGCAGGAGAAGGTTTTTAATACTGGTAGGGTGTTCAGCTGGTGAACCAGGTAAACACACCATATGACCACAGCAGGAGAAGGTGTTTAATACCGGTAGGGTGTTCAACTGGTGACCCAGGTAAACACACCATATGACCACAGCAGGAGAAGGTGTTTAATACCGGTAGGGCGTTCAGCTGGTGACCCAGGTAAACACACCATATGACCACAGCAGGAGAAGGTTTTTAATACTGGTAGGGTGTTCAGCTGGTGACCCAGGTAAACACACCATATGACCACAGCAGGAGAAGGTGTTTAATACTGGTAGGGTGTTCAGCTGGTGAACAAGGTAAACACACCATATGACCACAGCAGGAGAAGGTGTTTAATACCGGTAGGGCGTTCAGCTGGTGACCCAGGTAAACACACCATATGACCACAGCAGGAGAAGGTGTTTAATACCGGTAGGGCGTTCAGCTGGTGAACAAGGTAAACACACCATATGACCACAGCAGGAGAAGGTTTTTAATACCGGTAGGGCGTTCACCTGGTGACCCAGGTAAACACACCATATGACCACAGCAGGAGAAGGTTTTTAATACCGGTAGGGCGTTCACCTGGTGAACAAGGTAAACACACCATATGACCACAGTAGGAGAAGGTGTTTAATACCGGTAGGGCGTTCACCTGGTGAACCAGGTAAACACACCATATGACCACAGCAGGAGAAGGTTTTTAATACCGGTAGGGTGTTCACCTGGTGAACAAGGTAAACACACCATATGACCACAGCAGGAGAAGGTTTTTAATACCGGTAGGGTGTTCAGCTGGTGACCCAGGTAAACACACCATATGACCACAGCAGGAGAAGGTTTTTAATACCGGTAGGGCGTTCACCTGGTGAACAAGGTAAACACACCATATGACCACAGCAGGAGAAGGTTTTTAATACCGGTAGGGTGTTCAGCTGGTGACCCAGGTAAACACACCATATGACCACAGCAGGAGAAGGTTTTTAATACCGGTAGGGTGTTCAGCTGGTGACCCAGGTAAACACACCATATGACCACAGCAGGAGAAGGTTTTTAATACTGGTAGGGTGTTCAGCTGGTGAACCAGGTAAACACACCATATGACCACAGCAGGAGAAGGTGTTTAATACCGGTAGGGTGTTCAACTGGTGACCCAGGTAAACACACCATATGACCACAGCAGGAGAAGGTGTTTAATACCGGTAGGGCGTTCAGCTGGTGACCCAGGTAAACACACCATATGACCACAGAAGGAGAAGGTGTTTAATACTGGTAGGGCGTTCACCTGGTGACCCAGGTAAACACACCATATGACCACAGCAGGAGAAGGTTTTTAATACCGGTAGGGTGTTCAGCTGGTGACCCAGGTAAACACACCATATGACCACAGCAGGAGAAGGTGTTTAATACTGGTAGGGTGTTCAGCTGGTGAACAAGGTAAACACACCATATGACCACAGCAGGAGAAGGTGTTTAATACCGGTAGGGTGTTCAGCTGGTGAACCAGGTAAACACACCATATGACCACAGCAGGAGGAGGTTTTTAATACCGGTAGGGTGTTCAGCTGGTGACCCAGGTAAACACACCATATGACCACAGCAGGAGGAGGTTTTTAATACTGGTAGGGTGTTCAGCTGGTGAACAAGGTAAACACACCATATGACCACAGCAGGAGAAGGTGTTTAATACCGGTAGGGTGTTCAGCTGGTGAACAAGGTAAACACACCATATGACCACAGCAGGAGAAGGTTTTTAATACCGGTAGGGCGTTCACCTGGTGAACCAGGTAAACACACCATATGACCACAGCAGGAGAAGGTGTTTAATACCGGTAGGGTGTTCACCTGGTGAACCAGGTAAACACACCATATGACCACAGAAGGAGAAGGTGTTTAATACTGGTAGGGCGTTCAGCTGGTGAACAAGGTAAACACACCATATGACCACAGCAGTAGGAGGTGTTTAATACCGGTAGGGTGTTCACCTGGTGAACCAGGTAATTCAGCGGACAGTCTTTTTACGATAAGTATGGCACATTTAGAGTGTTATTTCATTTGGCCCAGTATGGATAACTCAAAAACGCAATCGGGTTCAATATATTATGAGAATGAAGATGTTCCATCCATTGAGTAATGTTTATTAACAGTTAATGAACAGAGAATGGAAGCAATTAGATTGAAAGGCGCATCACTGGCCGCTGCATCACTAGCCGCTGCATCACTGGCCGCTGCATCACTGGCCCCTGCATCACTGGCCGCTGCATCACTGGCCCCTGCATCACTGGCCGCTGCATCACTGGCCGCTGCATCACTGGCCGCTGCATCACTGGCCCCTGCATCACTGGCCGCTGCATCACTGGCCCCTGCATCACTGGCCCCTGCATCACTGGCCGCTGCATCACTGGCCCCTGCATCACTGGCCGCTGCATCACTGGCCCCTGCATCACTGATTGCATCACTGGCTCCTGCACCACTGGCCGCTGCATCACTGGCCGCTGCATCACTGGCCCCTGCATCACTGGCCCCTGCATCACTGATTGCATCACTGGCCGCTGCATCACTGGCCGCTGCATCACTGGCCGCTGCATCACTGGCCGCTGCATCACTGGCCCCTGCATCACTGGCCCCTGCATCACTGATTGCATCACTGGCCCCTGCATCACTGGCCCCTGCATCACTGATTGCATCACTGGCCGCTGCATCACTGGCCCCTGCATCACTGATTGCATCACTGGCCGCTGCATCACTGGCCCCTGCATCACTGGCCCCTGCATCACTGGCCCCTGCATCACTGATTGCATCACTGGCCGCTGCATCACTGGCCGCTGCATCACTGTCTTCAGGTTTGCTGACTACGTGTGCACTGTGTCCTGGTATGGCCCTCTCATTCACTTCATAACTGACACAGTTCGTGCCCTCTCTTCCCTCAGTTTCTCCCTCAGTCTCTGCAGTAACAACGGGACGTTTTGGTTACAGGCGTATGTGCTGTCTATATACGAATACAATGAAATCAGAAATGGTACTAAGAAATATTGTGTGTTCACATTTGTCATACCAAAGTTTGTTGTTTGTTGACCACAATAGGTGTGGTCACTGGCCATTGCCGTAACCATTGCTGGCAGGATGCTCAGTGAAGGGGCCTTCCTCCTCTTAGGCCTCAGGTGATGCACAAATATGGTGGGCGTCGCGTCAGCCCTCAACTTCATTTGGCCTTTTTTTGTGGCAATGAATTGGTCCTCTTCAAAATGCTCTTGGAGAGGCATGTAAATTCAGTGTCCACCCATATTCCAGACGTCCCCCTTCATCGTCAGTTGGAATTGCATTGTGCTCTCCAATTAAAAGTGTAAAACCCTTTGTTGACCACAAGTAGCTTGTCTGTTTTGCCTGTGTAAACACAACTTACTTGACACAGTTTTCTGTTGCTGTAGTCTGTTTTGATTGTCAGGTTGCTCTTGCTGACCATTGCCTACCATTTATTTCTTCTGTCCATATCCTTTGGGAAGCCATACAGCCGCACTCCTTTTTCGGGCCGACTGGTGCATGCAAATGCTGCACAGCCAACCATGGTCTGACAACTGATCTATAAAATGTTGACTGTAGCCATTGCTGTCAAACGTCAGACAATAGTGCAGACCACAGAGAGCGGGGCACAACCTCTTCCTATCCACTCATGTCTCCCTGACTTAGATAAGGTGAGATGCCAGAGGTCATAACAAGACCAGGAAAACAAATCCTCACAGAAGATGGTATAATGATATAGTTTTGTTCTCTTATGAATACCAATACCAGTGGTGTTGGTGTGTTCTTTTCAACGTTGTGTGTTTGACACCCTTTCATTTTTGTGTAGGCCTCGCTGTGCTGAGTACTTATAGAAGATCCAGCATTCATGAGAGATGTGGTGCCCCTCTGCACCCCGGCCAACTGGCCTTGCAGTGGGGGTGCACTGGCAGTTGGCAGTGGATGGGCATGTAGGTTGGTGTGCCTGTAGTGAAGCAGATTTGTATTGCTTTTTTACAGTTTCATTTCCACACAGTTTCCCTCTTTTATTCGTTAGGCTATGATGGTAACAGGGAGGACTTATTAGTTAGTCACACCTGGTAAGGTGTGCCCAGTACAAGGAGACCTGCCCTTACCATACTCACACTCAGTTTTGCCTTGTCATCATGTTTACACTGCCATACCATTAAATAAATTCTTCTGTGTATTGGAAACCTAAGTTTGTGTCAGGCTCCCCTGCATGTTGTAGGCTCACCAGCCAGGCTGTAACATATTACGATGCAGCAAGAGTGCCAGCTCCAGGGTGACAACAGTGACCCAGCTGCACCTGCCCTCTCTATGGACCTGCCCCCTTCCACACTCCCCCCTCGGCCTTCGACTCCCCCACCTCCATCCCCACTCCTTTCTGACTCTCCAGCATCCATTTCTTCCCCTCTGTCTCCTCTTAGGTTCATAAGCCAGATGGAGGACTTGGTGAAGTCTGGGATCAAAATGATCCCACTCACCCCCAGCATGGCCAGGTCACGGGTGTGGCCATCACCTAAACCTCGCCCACCAATGCCCCCCCCCGGGCGCACCTGCCCCCCCCCACACACACACCCCAACGCCCTCCCCGGCGCACCGCCCCCTCTTCCTCAACCCCCCGAGCTCAACCACCTTGTCCACCTCAGCCTTTCCCCACACTGCTGGCTTCTCATCTTTTTGCCTTAGCTTACAAGTAGTTGCCTTTAAGTTGGGTGCTTTACAACCTGGACTGGATGGCGGGTTGGTTTTCTGTCTCAATGAATTTACCAACCACTGTTCTGCCGACGAGATTATCGAGTATAGATTACAGAGTATAGATTATGACCAATTGATGACCTAATTGATTATGAGTAATGACTACTGCAAACTGTTCTCTTCTCTAACATGTCTTTTCTCTCTCTCTGAACGATGTCTTCTCCTTTCTCTTTTTCTGTGTGTGAATGGTGTCATGTGAGTCTCTCTTGCATGCATGTGCAGTCGGTTCTCCTCCCAGGTCTCCGTGGTGATGGTGGTCGCCATTTGGATGCTGCCTGCCCTTCCATTCCTCACCTAAGTTTTTCGTATTACATGATGATGCTGGTCGCGTGACTTGGGTCCTGGACTGCTCCGTGGGCATGTGGACACTGCTTGGCATCCTGTACATCATGTTCTTCATAAATGTTATGTCCATTATGATTCTGTTATCCTCTTTCAATGTTGTATTATGTAAATTGCGTGAACACAACATCCATTGCACGCTGTCCATCTTGGGAGAGAGATCCTCCTCTGTTGCTCTCCCTGAGGTTTCTTCCTATTGTTTCTCCCTGTTAAAGGGTTTTTTTTAGGGAGTTGTTCCTTATCTGATGAGAGGGTCTAAGGACAGGATGTTGTGTTGCTGTTAAGCCCACTGAGGCACATTTGTAATTTGTGATATTGGGCTATACAAATAAAATTGATTTGATTTGATTTGATTCTAAGGCATTGGACAGCACAAGAATGATGGACGCTATCAGCGTCAGCAGCAATTAGGACACCCTGGGCCTCTGCTGTTCCAGAACTGTTATTCAGAAATCATCTTATAGCATGCTGAGGCCCTGGGAGAGACCATCCTTCCCAAATACTATAGCTACAGTCTCAAGACTAAGATTAGGTAAGCGGGTCTCAGTCAAATCTTTCAATCTTACAAATTTGATTCACATTCCCTATAAGCCAAGTGTCTTAGACCCTGTTTCAACAAACCCAAAACTAGCCCTATTTAATATCAGGTCCCTGTGTAACAAATCACTTCTAATCAATGGTTTTATAACTTCGTACAAGCTTGATTTTATGTTTTTAACAGAGATTTGGTTGGACACCAAGAATGGGAATGCTATCCTTATTGAATCCACCCCACCAAATTTCATATTTGAGTTTGAAGCACGACAAAACAAAAAAGGAGGGGGGGTTTGTGCCTTCTTTAGAGATAGGTTCTTTTGTAAGAAGCTGTCATTTGGAGAGTTCTGTTCTTTTGAATATATGTCATTTAAAATGGAAATGAAATGCTCTCCATGTATTCTATATATAGTCATATACAGGCCACCAAAATACTTTCCACATTTCCTTAATGATTTTACTGAGATGCTTTCAATTATCTGCACAGAATTTGACTGTGTAGTCATCACGGGTGATTTTAATGTACACACAGATAATGTTAGTGACAAAAATGCCATAGAACTTTGGGCCATACTTGATATGTTTGATTTGTCTCAACATGTGAAAGGGCCGACCCATATTAGGGGACACACTCTAGAACTGGTTATTACTACGGGTGTTAACATTTCAAATGTCACTGTACGTGATGCTGCTTATCAGATCATTTTTGTGTATTCTTTGATCTGTCTATTACACCAAAAATCAACATTAGATCTGAAACTGTTAAAAAAAGGTATATTGATGAGAATACCAGAACTCTTTTTATGGAAGCCGTCAAATGTGAAACTGTTCCAGCTTCAAATCATGTTGATGATCTACTGAATACTTTCAATTCTAAAATTTTGAATGTAATTGATGCCATTGCTCCTATTAAGATTAAATCGATCACCAGTAAGCAGAAGGTACCATGGAGAAACACTCAATCTGTAAGGGCCCAGAAAAGGGAATGCCGGAAAGCAGAGTGAAAATGGCGTAAATCAAACCTCCAAATTCACTTGGAAATCTATAAACAAAAGCTACATACTTGTAGTCTGAACTTGAAAAGTGCTAGGCAATAATTTTTCTCTGAGATCATCAACAAGAACAAGAATAATTCACACATCTTATTTACTATTGACAGGTTAACTGACCCTCTGGTTCCAATATCACCTGAATTAGTTTCTACAAGCAAGTGTAGCGAGTTTGCATCCTTTTTTAATAACAAGATACAAGATACCAGACTTTCTATTAACTTCTCATTGACAAACAAAAAGTATCACTACTGCAGTCTTCCAGAACCAACTTAGTAGGTATGACTGAATTTATTCCCATTGATGAGAAAACTCTCGAAGGAATTTTCTCAAATCTTAATTCATCTACCTGCTGTCTTGATGTTTTATCTACTAGCTTCCTTAAAACAGTTTTGAGCAGCCTGGTGAAGGAGCTAATACTTGTAGTAAATAACTCTCAAATCTGGCATTTTCCCAAAGGTTTTAAAAACTGCAGTCATTAGGCATCTCCTAGAGAAGAACAGTCTTGATGCTACTGTATTGAATAACTATCGACCTATAACAAACTTAACGTTCTTGGGTAAAGTGATTGAAAAAGTTGTTAACCAACAACTTAGTAACTTTTTAACATTGAACAACTGCTTTGATATCTTCCAGTCAGGATTTCGGCCCCATCATAACAATAAGACTGCACTGAGAAAGGTACTAAATGACATCCGCCTGAACAATGACTATGGTGAAGTCTCTGTTTTAGTACTGTTGGATCTTACTGTCGCTTTTTGACACTGTGGACCATACAATGCTATTACAACGATTAGAAAATTGGGTGGGACTCTCTGGGACTGTCCCTAAATGGTTCAAGTCATATCTTTATGACAGAAAGTACTTTGTTTTCATTGGAAACTGTGTGTCCAAGCAGATGGCCATGACTAGTGGGGTTACACAGGGGTCCATTTTAGGTCCTCTTTTGTTCAGTCTGTACATATATGCTTCCTTTAGGCCAAATCCTACATGACAATAAAGTATCCTACCATAATTATGCAGATGACATGCAAATTTATATATCACTGACACCAGGTGACTATGGACCTATTGAATCTCTGTGCCGCTGCATTGAACAAATCAATGACTGGATGCGTCAACATTTTCTCCAACTAAGTAGGAACAAGACTGAGATAATTGTCTTTGGAGCACAAAAAGAATGACAGCTCTCAGCTTCAGTCGCTGTCTCTCATAACTAAGAGTCAAGCAAGAAATCTTGGCGTTATCCTGGACTCAGATTTAAATTCTAACAGTCACATCAAATTGGTAACCTCGTCAGCCTACTACCACCTAAAAACATTGCTAGAGTCTGAGACATAATGTCCAAACAAGATCTAGAAAGGCTTACCCACGCCTTCATTTCCAGTAGATTAGATTATTGCAATGGTCTGTTCACAGGTTTGTCAAAAAAGCTATTCGGCAACTCCAACTTATTCAGAATGCCGCTGCTAGGGTCCTAACGAAGACTAGGAAATATGATCATGTTACATCACTCCTAAAATCCTTACATGGTTACCAGTCACTCAGAGAATTTATTTCAAAGTATTGCTGCTTGTTTATAAATCACTTTGTGGCTCTGGGCCCAAATACATCTCTGACATGCTTGTGTCATATGAACCTTCTAGGACCCTTAGGTCACCTGGGGATGGCCTATTGGCTGTCCCAAGAGTTAGAACAAAACATGGCGAGGCAGTGTTTTATTATCATGCTACACAGACCCGGAATAACCTCCCAGATGATATCAGACAAGCGCTGACCCTGACCACTTTTAAATCAAAGTTAAAAACGTTCCTATTTTGCTCTGCTTACCTTGCCCTGCAACATCTTTTTAGCTAAATAGCCTTTAGCTTAACTAGTTTACTTTTAAGTCTTTTATCATTTGTATTTGTTTGTCTGTACTTTTGCACTTTTTAAGATTTTTAATTGTAAAATTCTATACCTTTTACCTTTGTCATTTTGTCACTCTGTAAATTGCCCTAGTGTATGAAATGTGCTGTACAAATAAAATTGCCTTGCCTTGCCTTACGATTGTTTTCTTGAATGCAGTTTGTTGCCTTGTATTTTTTGCACTGCTGATCAAACTTGCTTATTTACAGTGAGCAGTTATTGGTATTCACTGATGTTTATTCGTCAGTATGCATGCTTACATTGCATGTGAAAGTCAGGGCTCATATCAGGATGATATCAGGGATGTGTGGTGGAGCGAGGGTTACCCCCTTTGTCTCATCAACACACTGAATGCCCACCCACTAACACATTCCACCAGCAGATGTTGGACACATCTTTGGCGGTGCAGGTAATAGTCAGGCGGCTTAGGACCAGATTTGAGAAGGATGGGGACACGCCGGACAAAAGCACCAAATTTTTTCCACATGCTCGCCATCACCATAGCTTTCAATTTTTGATGGGAGCCACTTCATCTGATGGTGGATGGCGGCCATCTTGGAGTAAAATCTTTAAGTGCCAATATCTCAGCTTCCAAGCCACTTAGAAGGTCAATCTTGGTGTCAAAATATACATTTTCTGGGTCAATGAATGCATTAAAGCTACTGAGAATATCACTAGATGATTATTTGTGCTAAGATCAAATAAATATGTTCATTCTGACAATGTATTTACATAATTTTCAACTCAGCCCCTAAACGGTCAGACATACATTAATATAGGTCATATACATGTACACTGAAAAACTGACAACATGCATGAATTGAATTGAACTTTATTATCTTCACTAAGATAATATATAATATTCTAAGATAAAGTATATTCAAATTATGTCACATTTACAACTGCAAAGATCTGTGCAATTCCAGTGTGCCTTCTTGCATGAGCACCTTGCACCACAACCACTTGCGCTTTGACAACTGCACTTGACTAGTTCGCTGCAGGCTTTTGACGCCATCGGTAGAATGCTCCACACAGGAAGCCAGACCTGGCTGTCTCCATCCAGTGTCCATCCCCATCCTTCTGGACTGGGTGTCGGCTGCTGGACCAGTTCAGATGTCGCCCAGATCCCAGACTGGTAAGCAACTCGCTTCACGTGCTGCAGCAGTGAATCTTGCGTTGGTGGAATGTGTTCCATCGTTTTGTTCTTCTGGCAGAACAACTTTCTCTGTGCTTCATCGACAGATTCCAGATCACTCGTCTTGTCGTAAAGGACAACTGTGTAGCGCTCCAGAAGTCGAAAGTGTTGGGCATCTATGATCACGGGAGTGTGCGGATTCGCTGCCATGTAGTTGAAGGCCTGCGTGACCTCGGGGTAGGAATTCCAAGCCACCCGTGCTGACTTCAGTGACTCCACATAGAGGGGGGAATCCTGTTCTCTGTGGGACCGCACAAATATCAGACCCAGAATTTCCATGTTGAGGATGGTATCCCAGTACTGGAATGTTGGACTCTTGGTGATCATATCTTGTCTCCAAGCTTCTTTGGTGTTCTCATCATGTGGTCCCTCAGTCAGCATGTCCAAGAAGGCATCCTGCTGCAGCTTTGCCAATGCCAGAGCGCTCACTTGGTGGGCATGTCTTGTCCTAGTGAGGTGGGGTGCTTTGAGGAAGGAGTCGGCTGTGCCAGAGGATGAAATGCCAGCCTCAATCAGTGCAGTGGGCCATCCAGAGGCCTCCAAGTAGTCGCCATATGTCTTCCACATTGCCATTTCAATATGGAGACCACCAAACATGACAACACATTTGTCTTCCCCATGTGTTTGAGGCCAGTTCCACTGAACAGATTTGGCCAGTGCGTACAGTGGTGCATACACAGCCATTACTGGGATCTGTCCTGGATTCAGAAACTGTGTGGCTTCACGCTGTACATCCATCCCATGCTTGATCATGGAAGCTAATTTCCTATATAAGAGTAAATGGCTAACTTTACTTACCTTATTGTCTACTGAAATGCTTAAGCTGTGTTTTACAAAAATATGTTGTGCATAATGTACATAATTGTGTAGATATATTGCCAGAATGAACTAAATCAGCGGTCCCCAACCCCCGGGCCGCGGACCGGTACCGGTCCGTGGGTCATTTGGTACCGGGCCGCAGAGAAAGAATAAATAACTTACATTATTTCCGTTTTATTCGTTATCTGAGTCTGAACGATGTTTTATTTTGAAAAATGACCGGATTCCCTCTGTTACATCCGTCTATGACTCACTCTTGACGCTTGTCTCGGTCACGTGATACGTTGCCGCTAAAATTAAACCCACAAGCTGGCAAAATGAGTAAAAACCAAACGTCTTTGGAAAGTGTCTTTGCGAAGGGGAAAAGGCCCGGTGAGGAGACAGAAGAAGAGCCTACGACTTCCAAGAAAAAGAAAGCTGCATTTAACAGACAATACCAGGAGTCCTACTTAAAATATGGCTTTATCGCGACAGGTGATTCCCGCGCAGCAAGCCCGCTCTGCATAATGTGCGGCGACCAGCTCCCTAATGAGGCAACGAAGCCTTCAGAACGGCTTCGCCACGTGGAGACCAAGCACCCTGCATTAGAAGACAAGCCTTCGGAGTATTCTGGAAGAAAAAAGCATGAACAAGAAGGACAGAAGCATTACTGAGGGCCACCACATCAACAAATGCGAGTGCACTGAGAGCGTCATACTGGCTGGCTAATGGTATCGCTAAGGCTAAGAAGCCATTCACCACTGGTGAAGAATTGATCCTGCCCGCCACTAAAGACATTGGCCGTGAACTTCTAGGAGAGGCTGCGGTTAAAAAGATGGCACAGGTGACTCTTTCGGCCAGCACCGTCACTCGGCACATGGAGGAAATACTAGCAGAGGACATTGAGACCCAGTCGTTGGAGAGGATTAATACATCACCGTGGTACGCACTCCAGGTTGACGAGTCTACAGATATTGACAACAAGGCAGCACTACTTGTTTATGTGCGATATCTTTATCGGGAGGATGTGCATGAGGATATGTTATGTGCACTATCGTTGCCAACCAAAACCACAGCCGTAGAACTATTCAAGTCGCTGGATGATTATAAATCAGGAGAACCGAACTGGTCCTTTGGTGTCGGCATATGCACAGACGGAGCTGCTGCCATGACCGGACTGACGGCTGTCTGGTGTAACTACTCGGATTAAGGAGGTTGCACCTGAATGTGAGTCTACGCATTGCGTCATTCACCGGGAAATGCTGGCTAGCCGACAAATACCACCGGAACTTAACAGCGTATTGAATGACGTCGTTAAAGTTATTAACCACGTCAGAGCACGCGCCCTTAACTCGCGCCTGTTCGAGCAGCTTTGTGAGGAGATGGACGCGGAGTACAGACACCTTCTCTTATACACAGAAATAAGATGGCTATCCCGAGGGAGGTCGCTGGCCAGAGTGTCTGAATGACGAGAGCCGCTGCAGAGATGTCTCTCAGAAACCAGTCCCCGCTGGCAGCACATGTCAGGGGCGAGGAACGGGGCGCAAAACTCGCTGACTTGTGCGACATATTCAGCCTGCTCAATGAACTCAATCGGTCCCTTCAGGGGGAATGAGGACTGTCTTCAAGTTGGCAGGTAAAGTAGCTGCATTTAAAGCCCAGCTGGATCTGTGGGCACGGCGCGTGAACAGAGGTATATTTGACACGTGTCAAACATTGGCGGGGATTTTGGAAGAGACTGAGACCGAGCCTTCATTCTCCCAGCTGCTGCACCATCACCGGTCTTTGCTTTTACAAGAGTTTGAGCGCTACTTCCCAACCACAGAAGACCCACGAACTGCCGAGGAATGGATCCGCCACCCATTTGTCAACGAACCAGGTGAGTCCAGCATGTCTATGCCAGAAGAAGATCAACTGCTGCTGGAGACGGCAAATGGCGGCGGCCTTAAAAGTATGTTGGAGACAACAACTGTGCCGGTGTTCTGGATTAAAGTCGCGGCAGAATACCCTGAGATCAGCACAACAACCCTGGAAACCCTGTCGCCGTTTCTGACACACTCCTATTTGTGTGAAGCGGGATGTTCTGCAGTGACAGCAACCGAAACCAAAGGACGGAGTAGACTGGACATAAGCAACCGAAACCAAAGGACGGAGTAGACTGGACATAAGCAGCCGAAACCAAAGGACGGAGTAGACTGGACATAAGCAGCCGAAACCAAAGGACGGAGTAGACTGGACATAAGCAGCCGAAACCAAAGGACGGAGTAGACTGGACATAAGCAACCGAAACCAAAGGACGGAGTAGACTGGACATAAGCAACCGAAACCAAAGGACGGAGTAGACTGGACATAAGCAGCCGAAACCAAAGGACGGAGTAGACTGGACATGAGCAACACACTTGGGGTGTCATTGTGTCCCATCACCCCTAGATGGCACCGTCTCCGAGCAGAGAAACAAGCTCAGGGCTCCGACTGATTTAGCGTTATGGTGAGTTGTATTTTCATGCAATTTATATTTGTTTTTGTGTTGTATCTTATTTTGAAGGCATGTTTAAACGTTACCATGGCGACCAGAGAGCGTTAGGGGGCAGAGAGGATGTTACTCATGTTCTGTTGTTGGCGCGATGTTACGAGGACGCTGCTAATAAAGTTGCATACGAGCACACGGTGGATTCACGTTTGTTATTATATTTAGAAAATACCACAGTTTTGATGCCGGTCGTATCATTTTATTTTGTGTATTTATCCGCCACACCTTAAAGGCCGGTCCGTGAAAATATTGTCTGGCATTAAACCGGTCCGTGGCGCAAAAAAGGTTGGGGACCGCTGACCTAAATGATCTAATATCAGAAAAAAGTCACCTGTTGATATTCTCAATAGCTTTAATACATTTGTCGACCCAGAAAATGTATATTTTGACATCAGGATGGACCTTCTAAGTGGCTTGCAAGCTGAGATATTGGCACTTATAGATTTTACTTGATGGTCGCCATCCGCCATCTTGATGAAGTGGCTCCCATCAAAAATTGAGAGCGATGGTGATGGAGAGCATGTGGAAAAAAGGTGGTGCTTTTGTCCGGCGTGTCGCCATCACGTTGCTACGCCGCCTGGCTATACGGGAGGCACAGTGCAGGCAGATGGAACCCAGCAACACAGCTGGTGGCTGGGTAGTGTACGTCTCAGCGGTGGTCTTATCAACAGCAATGTAAAGGGAGGTTGGTGGATGCTTAGAACAAAGGCCACTACTGCAGGACACTCGGTTATGTCATGTGGGCTGACATAGTGAGCGCTAATATGAACGACATTACGCTTATCAAACAAGACATTGTTCCCCGAGACAAGCACGAGAAGACGTTCCGCCATTGTTGTTTTCAGTGACCTCACGGCGTCAGGCTCTCCTCGGGCCCGACACGTTGACGTGCAGCGAGCAATGCCATTGGTCAAACTGACGTCACCGGCGAGTCGCAGAAACCCCACCGGTTCGCGATATTATGAACCCTACCCTGTCCCAAATCTCGCGAACGGACGCCGGATTTCCGCTGCGTTGCTAAGGAAACAATCAACTATCAACTCGGTGCGAAGCAAAGGTAACGTTAGCTACCTTCAATTTTGTAATTTTGTATTTTTCGCAATTTTGGACAGCTGGCTGCTTTTGTAATTTTGGACTGCTGGCTGTCAACAACAGAACGGAGGTAAGGGGTGAAGTATCCTATGCTCAAACGTGGAGCAAGCAAAGATTGAGTTAAAAACGTTAATGTTGATTGTGGATAACTTAGACAGGTTAAATTGTGGGTGTACAGCGTTTCCTTGATGAGCGCTAACCCCATAACAACATATTTTCGCGTTGCTACGGTGGCGCACACGTGACAAAGCCAGAAACGGGATTTTGGCGAGGCCTATGTAGGGTTCATAATATCGCCACCGGTTCGACCGCGCTTCTTCCGCTTTTCGCACCGCGGAACCTCGCATTTGATGTGCACACCTTCATTCATCAGAGGTCACTTTATTACTTGCGGATTAATCTCGCGAGATGTGTAGGAACCCGTAGCGGCTAGCCGGGAAGGCCACAAACCAAACAAACACACAGGCTACGTTAATAACCCGAGCACGGCAGGCTCATGCGTAGATTCGTCTTTACACGTCCTCGGACGGACGAGGGGCCGGGCCCGAGCACAACAAGATGGGCAAGGAGAAGAGGAGGAGCAGCGGCAGCAGGAGCCTGCTTCCTCCACCTGCCGCCCTGAAGATAAACAAGATGGGCAAGGAGAAGAGGAGGAGCAGCGGCAGCAGAAGCCTGCTGCCTCCACCTGCCGCCCTGAAGATAAACAAGATGGGCAAGGAGAAGAGGAGGAGCGGCTGCAGCAGGAGCCTGCTTCCTCCACCTGTCGCCCTGAAGATAAACAAGATGGGCAAGGAGAAGAGGAGGAGCGGCTGCAGCAGGAGCCTGCTTCCTCCACCTGTCGCCCTGAAGATAAACAAGATGGGCAAGGAGAAGAGGAGGAGCAGCGGCAGCAGGAGCCTGCTTCCTCCACCTGCCGCCCTGAAGATAAACAAGATGGGCAAGGAGAAGAGGAGGAGCGGCTGCAGCAGGAGCCTGCTTCCTCCACCTGTCGCCCTGAAGATAAACAAGATGGGCAAGGAGAAGAGGAGGAGCAGCGGCAGCAGGAGCCTGCTGCCTCCACCTGCCGCCCTGAAGATAAACAAGATGGGCAAGGAGAAGAGGAGGAGCAGCTGCAGCAGGAGCCTGCTTCCTCCATCTGCCGCCCTGAAGATAAACAAGATGGGCAAGGAGAACAGGAGGAGCGGCTGCAGCAGGAGCCTGCTTCCTCCACCTGCCACCCTGAAGATAAACAAGATGGGCAAGGAGAACAGGAGGAGCGGCTGCAGCAGGAGCCTGCTTCCTCCACCTGCCACCCTGAAGATAAAAGAGATGGGCAAGGAGAAGAGGAGGAGTGGCTGCAGCAGGAGCCTGCTTCCTCCACCTGCCGCCCTGAAGATAAACAAGATGGGCAAGGAGAAGAGGAGATGGAAGAGGAAAAAGAAGATCAGCAAGAGGAAGAGGAGCTGGAGAGGGAGCTGCACCACCAGGCACTACCAGCGACTGAGGTCACTAGCCATGCTAATCCAAGTGCTAGTTGAGCTAATGTTAGCTGAGGTTTCTAGCCATGCTAATCCAAGTGCTAGTAGAGCTAACGTTAGCTGAGGTCACTAGCCATGCTAATCCGAGTGCTAGTTGAGCTAATGTTAGCCGAGGTTACTAGCCATGCTAATCCAAGTGCTAGTAGAGCTAACGTTAGCCGAGGTTACTAGCCATGCTAATCCAAGTGCTAGTAGAGCTAACGTTAGTGACATTAGCCAGCGACCTGGGGATGGACCCCGGTGCCCAGTCAGGGGAAATGACCCTTCACGGCTCATGGGTCGCCAGCAGTGCTGCCTGGTTTGACATATACAGCTGATTAGAACAGTCGATTGAGAAGGACTCGGCCTTCTGCTTCGCCCGTGGACAGTTTTGGGTGGTGGTGGGCAGCGGTTCCGTTCTTAGCCGGCCCTCACTCATGATGGCTATAAAGACTGGAAGAACGCAACAGCAGCTTTTAAAAAGCACAATGGGAGTTTGGCACACAGGTTTGCCGTGGAGGCATGGGCTGAGTTTAAACTGGCAACCAGCGACGGCTGGAGACTGGACAACAGGACCGACGCTGGGCGCTGAAGAGCCGTGAGAGAAAACCGTGAGTACGAGAGCTGCCGTGAGTACGAGAGCTGCCGTGACGTCCCTACGCTACCCTGCGGGTCAAGGCGTCGCTCCGCGGGGTCATCGGGAGGATGAGGGGTCTGGAAACAAGGGCAACTTTGTGCAGCTGCTAAACTTAATTGGCGAATTTGACCAGACGGCGGCAAAGAAAAGGACTGACAACCCCCCAAAAAACAAACGAAAAACAACAAATCCACGCACAAAGACGTCCAAGACGAGATGTTTGGAACCATGGCTGAAATGGCGAGAGGAGCAGTGAGTGATGAAACCAGGGAGGCTGAACATTTCGCCCTACTGGTTGACGAAAGCAAAGACATCAGTAAAAGCGAACAAGTGTCCGCTGCTGTGCGGTATTTAAAAGGAGGAGAAGCGCGTGAGGAACTCGTGCACTTCACGCACGCCGGTGGCCCGGATGCCGACTCGCTTCTGCAGAGCATGAAGCGGACCCTCGGCCCGGCAGCACTGACCAAAACACGTGTGTTCTGACGGGGCCGCTGTCACGTCGGGCTGCAAGAACGGAGTACAGCAGACATTTAAACCGGAGGTGCCGGGTGCGTTGTACGTCCACCGCGCATGCGCACAGACTGAACCTAGTGTCGGTTGATGCGGTCAGCAACGTGGAGGCAGCAGCAGATCTTTTGTTCCAAGTGTACAAATGTTGTGCAACTTTTTCTCCAACTCGGTCGCTCATGACATATTTATCAAGAAACGGAGAGGAATGGCAGCTGCACCGCCAGTCGAACTTCAGAGCCTGTCCGACACCCGCCGGGCCCGTCAGTACTCAGCGTCGGTGGCTGTCCGTCAATCACTACCTGCACTTAGAGCAACACTCGTGGATGTCCTGTCTCAGTCCAGTGCACGGAGGAGAACCGAGGCCAGAGCCGTGAGGGGACGTACCGATGAACACGTTTCTTGCTTCCCACGCTTTTCCAGGATCCCTTCCGCACCACAAAGGCCATGTCTGACCAGCTCCAACCTCCCAGCCTTCAGCTGGACACACCAGTGGAGCTAGCGGACTCTGCGGTAGATAGAGGAGTCGTGGAGGGAAACCCGGGAACGAGCAACGGACCTGTGCGTCAAAGCCGGAGTACAGTGCGGGACCCCCCCCCCGGAAAGGACGGCTACACGAGTGTGTTGTCGAGGCCCCATCGAGCGCTCACCTGTCGCTCATATGCCCCCCCCCCCAGATGCGCTGCGTGCGCACGCGGTTTCTGCCCGCTGATCGACAGACAGACTTGTGGTTTCTCAGCCGAGGCTGGAGGTGTGCTCCCCGGAGTCTCACCCCAAACACGCGTCTTCCCTAGACAAGACGTCTGTGCAGCCCGCGGCCCAGTTCTGCGGAGTGACGGAAGAGAACCTCACCGCGGAGCTGCACCAGGTGGAGCGCCTGCTGGTAAGAGAGAAGAGCAGGCGACATGCTGTGGATGACATGGCGGACTTTCTTGCGTTAATGCGGCCCTGCCAGCACGCTTTACACCAACTCTTCCGCACCGCCCGGACTCTGCCTGTCACCTCTGCAACGTGCGGACGCAGCTTCTCTTGCCTCCATCCAGAACTCTGTACGGAACCGCAGCCCGGCCCGAGACGGCAGCCCGGCCCGGGACGGCAGCCCGGCCCTGTTGGCCACCAACAAACAAAGGACGGAGGCCTCGGAGGTCCAGACATCACTGACGTGTTTGCCAACAACCACAAGAAGCGCCGGACTGTGCTCCTCTCAAGCCGTCAACGGTGAGTCTGACTACACTGTAAATGAGCTGACATGGTTGATTCGGAAACTCTGCTGACAGCATGGTCTTTCTCTGAGACGCATTGTTTACTGTTGCCATGGTGTTGCAGCCTCCTTGTTAGCCTAGCCTAGCCTGCTTCAGCAGAGCTTAACTTCCGGTGTTAGCTTTGCGCTGCGCTTGTGGTTATTTCGCTTCTCCTGTTGGGGATGGTAGTTTTTAACTTGCACGTGTTTGTAGTTCATTGTGCTCTGGGTCAGTTTAATGCTGCCGCGTGCAGAATAGAAGCTGTGTGTTTATTCTTGTTCTATTTCTTAACGCTGCCGCCGTGCAGAATAGAAGCTGTGTGTTTATTCTGGTTCTATTTCTTAATGCTGCCGCCGTGCAGAATAGAAGCTATGTGTTTGTTCTGGTTCTATTTCTTAACGCTGCCGCCGTGCAGAATAGAAGTTATGTGTTTATTCTTGTTCTATTTCTTAACGCTGCCGCCGTGCAGAATAGAAGCTATGTGTTTATTCTTGTTCTATTTCTTAACGCTGCCGCCGTGCAGAATAGAAGCTATGTGTTTATTCTGGTTCTATTTCTTAATGCTGCGGCGTGCAGAATAGAAGCTATGTGTTTGTTCTGGTTCTATTTCTTAATGCTGCCGCGTGCAGAATAGAAGCTATGTGTTTGTTCTGGTTCTATTTCTTAATGCTGCCGCCGTGCAGAATAGAAGTTATGTGTTTATTCTGGTTCTATTTCTTAATGCTGCCGCCGTGCAGAATAGAAGCTATGTGTTTGTTCTTGTTCTATTTCTTAACGCTGCCGCGTGCAGAATAGAAGCTATGTGTTTATTCTTGTTCTATTTCTTAACGCTGCCGCCGTGCAGAATAGAAGCTATGTGTTTATTCTTGTTCTATTTCTTAACGCTGCCGCCGTGCAGAATAGAAGCTATGTGTTTGTTCTGGTTCTATTTCTTAACGCTGCCGCCGTGCAGAATAGAAGCTATGTGTTTGTTCTGGTTCTATTTCTTAATGCTGCCGCCGTGCAGAATAGAAGCTATGTGTTTGTTCTGGTTCTATTTCTTAACGCTGCCGCCGTGCAGAATAGAAGCTATGTGTTTGTTCTGGTTCTATTTCTTAACGCTGCCGCCGTGCAGAATAGAAGTTATGTGTTTATTCTTGTTCTATTTCTTAACGCTGCCGCGTGCAGAATAGAAGCTATGTGTTTGTTCTGGTTCTATTTCTTAACGCTGCCGCCCTGCAGAATAGAAGCTATGTGTTTGTTCTGGTTCGATTTCTTAATGCTGCCGCCGTGCAGAATAGAAGCTATGTGTTTGTTCTGGTTCTATTTCTTAACGCTGCCGCCGTGCAGAACAGAAGCTGTGTGTCTGTTCTTGTTCTATTTCTTAACGCTGCCGCGTGCAGAACAGAAGCTGTGTGTTTATTCTTCTATTTCTTAACGCTGCCGCGTGCAGAATAGAAGCTATGTGTTTGTTCTTGTTCTATTTCTTAACGCTGCCGCCGTGCAGAATAGAAGCTATGTGTTTATTCTGGTTCTATTTCTTAACGCTGTGGCGTGCAGAATAGAAGCTATGTGTTTATTCTTGTTCTATTTCTTAACGCTGCCGCCGTGCAGAATAGAAGCTATGTGTTTATTCTTGTTCTATTTCTTAATGCTGCGGCGTGCAGAATAGAAGCTATGTGTTTGTTCTGGTTCTATTTCTTAATGCTGCCGCGTGCAGAATAGAAGCTATGTGTTTGTTCTGGTTCTATTTCTTAATGCTGCCGCCGTGCAGAATAGAAGTTATGTGTTTATTCTGGTTCTATTTCTTAATGCTGCCGCCGTGCAGAATAGAAGCTATGTGTTTGTTCTGGTTCTATTTCTTAACGCTGCCGCGTGCAGAATAGAAGCTATGTGTTTATTCTTGTTCTATTTCTTAACGCTGCCGCCGTGCAGAATAGAAGCTATGTGTTTGTTCTTGTTCTATTTCTTAACGCTGCCGCCGTGCAGAATAGAAGCTATGTGTTTGTTCTGGTTCTATTTCTTAACGCTGCCGCCGTGCAGAATAGAAGCTATGTGTTTGTTCTGGTTCTATTTCTTAATGCTGCCGCCGTGCAGAATAGAAGCTATGTGTTTGTTCTGGTTCTATTTCTTAACGCTGCCGCCGTGCAGAATAGAAGCTATGTGTTTGTTCTGGTTCTATTTCTTAACGCTGCCGCCGTGCAGAATAGAAGTTATGTGTTTATTCTTGTTCTATTTCTTAACGCTGCCGCGTGCAGAATAGAAGCTATGTGTTTGTTCTGGTTCTATTTCTTAACGCTGCCGCCGTGCAGAATAGAAGCTATGTGTTTGTTCTGGTTCTATTTCTTAATGCTGCCGCCGTGCAGAATAGAAGCTATGTGTTTGTTCTGGTTCTATTTCTTAACGCTGCCGCCGTGCAGAACAGAAGCTGTGTGTTTGTTCTTGTTCTATTTCTTAACGCTGCCGCGTGCAGAACAGAAGCTGTGTGTTTATTCTTCTATTTCTTAACGCTGCCGCGTGCAGAATAGAAGCTATGTGTTTGTTCTTGTTCTATTTCTTAATGCTGCCGCCGTGCAGAATAGAAGCAGTGTGTTTATTCTGGTTCTGTTTCTTAATGCTGCCGCCGTGCAGAATAGAAGCTATGTGTTTGTTCTGGTTCTATTTCTTAACGCTGCCGCGTGCAGAACAGAAGCTATGTCTTTATTCTTGTTCTATTTCTTAATGCTGCCGCCGTGCAGAATAGAAGTTATGTGTTTGTTCTGGTTCTATTTCTTAATGCTGCCGCCGTGCAGAATAGAAGCTGTGTGTTTATTCTTGTTCTATTTCTTAATGCTGCCGCGTGCAGAATAAAAGCTATGTGTTTGTTCTGGTTCTATTTCTTAACGCTGCCGCCGTGCAGAACAGAAGCTGTGTGTTTGTTCTTGTTCTATTTCTTAACGCTGCCGCGTGCAGAACAGAAGCTGTGTGTTTATTCTTGTTCTATTTCTTAATGCTGCTGCGTGCAGAATAGAAGCTATGTGTTTATTCTTGTTCTATTTCTTAATGCTGCCGCCGTGCAGAATAGAAGCTATGTGTTTATTCTGGTTCTATTTCTTAATGCTGCCGCCGTGCAGAATAGAAGCTATGTGTTTATTCTGGTTCTATTCCTTAATGCTGCCGCCGTGCAGAATAGAAGCTGTGTGTTTGTTCTGGTTCTATTTCTTAATCCTGCCGCCGTGCAGAATAGAAGCTATGTGTTTGTTCTGGTTCTATTTCTTAACGCTGCCGCGTGCAGAATAGAAGCTATGTGTTTATTCTTGTTCTATTTCTTAACGCTGCCGCCGTGCAGAATAGAAGCTATGTGTTTGTTCTGGTTCTATTTCTTAACGCTGCCGCCGTGCAGAATAGAAGCTATGTGTTTGTTCTGGTTCTATTTCTTAACGCTGCCGCCGTGCAGAATAGAAGCTATGTGTTTGTTCTGGTTTTATTTCTTAACGCTGCCGCCGTGCAGAATAGAAGCTATGTGTTTGTTCTGGTTCTATTTCTTAATGCTGCCGCCGTGCAGAATAGAAGCTATGTGTTTTTTCTGGTTCTATTTCTTAATGCTGCCGCCGTGCAGAATAGAAGCTGTGTGTTTATTCTGGTTCTGTTTCTTAATGCTGCCGCCGTGCAGAATAGAAGCTATGTGTTTGTTCTTGTTATATTTCTTAATGCTGCCGCCGTGCAGAATAGAAGCTATGTGTTTGTTCTGGTTCTATTTCTTAACGCTGCCGCGTGCAGAATAGAAGCTATGTGTTTATTCTTGTTCTATTTCTTAACGCTGCCGCCGTGCAGAATAGAAGCTGTGTGTTTATTCTTGTTCTATTTCTTAATGCTGCCGCCGTGCAGAATAGAAGCTATGTGTTTATTCTTGTTCTATTTCTTAACGCTGCCGCCGTGCAGAATAGAAGCTGTGTGTTTGTTCTGGTTCTATTTCTTAACGCTGCCGCCGTGCAGAATAGAAGCTGTGTGTTTGTTCTGTTTCTATTTCTTAACGCTGCCGCCGTGCAGAATAGAAGCTATGTGTTTATTCTTGTTCTATTTCTTAATGCTGCCGCGTGCAGAACAGAAGCTGTGTGTTTATTCTGGTTCTGTTTCTTAATGCTGCCGCCGTGCAGAATAGAAGCTATGTGTTTGTTCTTGTTCTATTTCTTAACGCTTCCGCGTGCAGAACAGAAGCTGTGTGTTTATTCTTGTTCTATTTCTTAACGCTGCCGCCGTGCAGAATAGAAGCTATGTGTTTGTTCTTGTTATATTTCTTAATGCTGCCGCCGTGCAGAATAGAAGCAGTGTGTTTATTCTGGTTCTGTTTCTTAATGCTGCCGCGTGCAGAATAGAAGCTATGTGTTTGTTCTGGTTCTATTTCTTAACGCTGCCGCGTGCAGAATAGAAGCTATGTGTTTGTTCTTGTTATATTTCTTAATGCTGCCGCCGTGCAGAATAGAAGCAGTGTGTTTATTCTGGTTCTGTTTCTTAATGCTGCCGCCGTGTAGAATAGAAGCTATGTGTTTATTCTTGTTCTATTTCTTAAGGCTGCCGCGTGCAGAATAGAAGCTATGTTTTTGTTCTTGTTCTATTTCTTAACGCTGCCGCCGTGCAGAACAGAAGCTGTGTGTTTATTCTTGTTCTATTTCTTAACGCTGCCGCCGTGCAGAATAGAAGCTATGTGTTTGTTCTGGTTCTATTTCTTAACGCTGCCGCGTGCAGAATAGAAGCTATGTGTTTATTCTTGTTATATTTCTTAATGCTGCCGCCGTGCAGAATAGAAGCTATGTGTTTGTTCAGGAACTCTTTTTTTTCTGGAACTGTTCCTCTTTTCAGGAACTCTTTTTCTCTTTTCAGGAGCTCTTTTTTTCAGGAACTCTTTTCTCTTTTGAGGAACTCTTTTTCTTTTCAGGATCTTTTTTTTCTTTTCCAATCTGTTTCATCATCAGCTATGCTTTCACAACAGCAGCACTGAGCTGGGTGCCGCTGTCGCTTTGATCTTCTCAACTCAAAAGTCTTCTCCTTTTCCTCCCCCCAACTGGCCCCTGCTGACTCTTCGTCCTCTTCATCCATTTCTGTCCACATAGGCACCTCTGTCTCCTCTCCACCTGACGCTGCTGTCGCCCCTGCTTCGAAGTCTGGCTGGTTGTCGTCTGCCGTAGTATAGTGTTCTGAAGGTGTAGAGCCTGGATCAACTTCTCTCCCTCCTCTGTATGGAGTTAGACGGTCTTGGTGCACCACCACTCTCTTCCGCCGGACATTTTTCTGTACCCGGTACACTACATCGGACAGGGCTTCCAGTATAGTGCAGGGCCCCTCCCACTGACTCACCAGTTTGGGGCATCTTCCTCTCTGACGTCGAGGGCAGTATAGCCACACAGAGTCACCTGGCTGGTACAGTCTTCCATGAGCACGGGTATCATACTGTTGCTTCTGTCTTTTGGATTCTCCTTGGATGTGGTGTCGAGCAAACTCATGAACTCTCTCCATCTGCTCCTGGATGCGCTGGACATACAGGGGCCCTGCTTCACCCAGTTCTTCTCCTGGAAGATGCCCAAAAAGGAGCTGTGTCGGAGTGCGCAGTTCTTGGCCGAACATGATCGAAGCTGGAATGCAACCAGTACCTTGGTGCACTGCACTTTGATAAACCATCATCAACAACTGTAAGTAGTCATCCCAGTCACGCTGGTGCTTTTGGATGAAGAGGGACAGTTGCACCAGGAGGGTGCGGTTGTACTGCACCCTCCCGGACCATCCTATCGCTTTTGGGGCGCAATGCCGTTGTGCGTGTCTTCTTGGATGTGTAGTAGGCGCCACATCTCTCTGAAGACTTGACTCTCAAGATTTCGACCCTGGTCACTGTGGCTTTCATCAGGCATACCAAACCTTGTGAAGAACCCATCGACCAGGACTTCAGCCACTGTGGTTGCCTTTTGGTTTGGGATGGCATAGCTCTCCGGCCACTTGGTCAGAGCAGAGGCTGAGTGCAAATGGTTACGATGGAAAAAAAAACTCGCATCGGCACTGGAGTCAACAAGAGCAGACAGAGGACAAGGCTGGCCCCGCCACATCAAAGTGGCTTCCAGTTGAGGGCAAGAGAGGGCGACCCTAAACTACCTGGCTTGCTGTGGAGGCTGCCCCGGTGGCCCCTATTCCTCTCTGTAACATCTTATATGCCTCTAAGAAATGGGTTAGTCTTCATATTAAGGGCAACTGTATCCTATTGAACACTCTAAAAGTTTGGAGACTGACTAGAAAACTAAGAAGGCTGTATCTCTCTCCTTACACCTGTCCACTTATACCCAGAATTCCCCCCTGGTCTGGTATACCAAGCTTTCTCTCTGCGGTCTGACAAGGGCATAAAGACTGTGGGCGACTTGTTGATGGATGGCACTATGATGTCTTTTGATCAGCTCAAAGAGAAATACGATCTTCCTCAGAATAACTTTTTTAGATATTTGCAAATATGCAGTTTTATCACCTCGGCCATCAAGTTACACTCTTAAGTGTTTCTCTCTTTCAGCTGTCGCGAAGGCTATTCAAAATTCTGACACCTGAAAACGTGTCACCAGGTTTTATAGGGCCCTGTCAATCTCAAACAATAATTGTACAGTTCGTGTCAGGTCTCTCTGTGAAGTGGACTTTGGAAAGTCTGTATCAGATGATGAGTGGGCCAGTATCTGGCCAAGCTCTTCAGGTTGCTTATTTACCAACAAAGCCAGGGGTTGCAATTTAGGGTCATACACAGGCTTCACATCAGTCCGGTGAAACGTAACAAGTTTAACCTTTTACTTTCAAAATACTGTCTACTACTATGACTACTACTTTCGGCTGCTGCCATTAGGGGGCGCCACAGCGGATCATCCATTTCCATTTCTTCCTGTCCTCTGCAATTTCCTCTGTCACACCAGCGACCTGCATGTCCTCCCTCACCACATCCATAAACCTCCTCTTTGGCCTTCCTCTTCTCCTCTTCCCTGGCAGCTCCTTATTCAGCATCCTTCTCCCAATATACCCAGCATCTCTCCAATAAATGTAAAATCACTGAAGGTTCATATTTTCTCTGTATTTTTGAGTGCCCTTTTATTAATGACTTCTGGGTCAAAGTGTGTAAAGAAATGGATGCTATATTCAAGAAAAAACTTTCTCTTGAACCTATTCTTTGCATTCTGGGAATACATTCAGCGGCATGAACTCTTAGCCCTTCTTCACTGAAGCTGCTTAAGTGGCTTCTTTTTGGTGCAAGGAGATGTGTGCTTCTTCAGTGGAGTGTAGACTCTGTCCCTACGCTTTCACATTGGATTCGGTGTCTTATGGAGCTTACCCCTTTAGAAGCTATAAGCGTCTGGCTCAAGGGCAAACCATTCAAGTTTTTTTTCACATCCGGGATCCCTTTCTGGACTATATTAGAGATGATGGGGCCCAGGCCCTCCGAACTGGTGTCTATGGTCTGGACTGAGATCTTGTGGTACATACATCTCCATATCAGTCCTGTTGTGATGTGCCATTATCCCATCATCATACCTGATTACCCAGGCTATATCTAACTATATTTACCTTCTGTCTTGATGTCCTATTTGTTTTGTTTTGTTTTGTGTTTATGTGTATGTATGTGTGTGTGTGTGTGTGTGTGTGTGGGTGTGTGCGTGTGTGTGTGGACATGCCCACAGGGTGTTGTGATGCGTCTAGTGCAGCAGTGTGTAGTTAGAGGGAAGGTGCATGTGTTCTTCCAACCCGCTTGTGTCCTTCCTGCCCTTAGCTTGCTGCCGCTGGCTAGCCTTTGTGGCGAATAGGGAAGCATGCTAGCGTGTAAGCCTTCCCTTGCCAGTACATAGCCTCTCCTTCACCAAGACTCCTGCCAGGCCTCCCCGTGGCCACACATGGACCCCAGGCTAACTTGGCAGGGGATCTCGGAGCAGCAGTGGGCCCCAGAGATATGGTGTGAAGGCCCACCCTGGTGGACACGCCCTGGCACCTATCAACCACTGCCCCGCTGCCTTGTGGGTGAGTCTGGAAGACATAAGGCTAAGGGAGCTTACCCCAACAGAAAAGCAAGCTGTGGCGTCACGCTTTGAGGCAGTTTCCGAAAAACTGGATTTCCGGCAGCCCCCTGCAGTTGTGTGGAGGTGCCGGTCGTCTAGGGATCCCCCTTGCCATCGGAACCATCTCCTCTACAATCAAGTCATGTGGCGTTGGGGGAAGCGTTGGGGGTCTCTGTGCAGGTATCTTCTGCTATCTGAGTCCCCGACCTCACAAAGTCTGGCGGCGATGGAGTATCCAATGACGGGAGTAGGTCTGAATGAGCTGGGAGCTGTTAGTTGGAACTCTGCATGCCAGCGGCACAGGGCAACGGTCGTTAGCAGCTGGGATTGAGTGGCAGCTGTTTCCGGCAGACCCCTGTGCATCTAAGCAGCCCTATTTAGGGACCGCACTGCTCACCCCTTTCAGGGAACGTCCTAGAAAAGGTGGCCCAAAAATTGCCCACTCAACACTGCGCCTGGGCAGGAAACCGCACCTGCCAGGCCATTCCACTATGCGGTCGAAAAACACACACTATACCACTACGATCTGCAGCATGGAACATAAGGACACTCCTGGACGTCAGCCATGGTACGGGCAGACCTCAATGCAGAACAGCACTTATTGCCAGCGAGCTGAAGTGCTATTGTGTGGATGTGGTGGCACTCAGTGAGACCAGGCTCCTTCAAGAGGGCTCACTCAACGAAGTAGGAGAGGGCTATACCTTCTTTTGGAAAGGGTACCCCCTAGGAGGTCAACACATCCGTGGAGCTGGTTTTGCAATCAAGAACAGTCTCTTACCCAAACTCGAAGAAACACCAGTGGGCATTAATGAGCGGCTTATGACTCTCCGCATACCCCTCGCAAAATGTCGATACATCACCTTGATAAGTGCCTACGCTCCAACTTTACCATCCCATGATGAAGAGAAAGATCGCTTCTACCAGGCACTCCATGATATACTCACCAACATCCCAAGGAGCGACAAAGTCATTTTGCGTGGTGATTTTAATGCCCGAGTTGGGAAGAGCATGCAAAATTGGAATGGAGTGATTGGCACCCACAGCATTAGAACAGTCAACCCCAATGGCATAAGACTTCTTAGTCTGTGCTCGGAACATGACCTCACCATCACAAACACCATTTTCCAACAAAAGAATAAATACAAGGCATCCTGGATGCATCCCAGATCCAAACACTGGCACCTGCTTGATTATGCTACCGTAAGGCGGGCTGATCTTAAAGACGTGCTCCTTACAGCAGCTCCTTACTGCTCCTGCAAGGAGCAGACTGCTGGACAGACCACTGTATGGTCCTGACAAAAGTCAGAGTGCATGTCTGACGCTTGAGACGCAAATCTGGGCCAAAAAAGAAACCACTCCACTGCGCCAGACTATCCAACAGCGACACCCAAAACACCTTCCGTCGTTATCTAGCCGACAACTTAGTTGACATTGAACAGCTGATCAACTCAGAGTTTGGGGTGGATGAAAAGTGGACCTCTCTGAGCACCACCCTCTTTGACAATGCAGCCCAATCCATTGGCTTCAAAACCAAGAAACATCAGGGCTGGTTTGATGACAATGCTGGAACGATCTCCACCCTCCTGGATAACATGCATAAGGCACACAGAGCCGCCTTCGGCAACCCACCATCCCAACCTCTCAAGAAAAAACGGCAAGACCTTCGCTCTGAGGCCCAAGCAACTCTGCAGAATCTGCAAAATGAGTGGTGGATTTTGAAAGCCAACGAAATCCAGGCTCATGCAGACGGGAACGACATGCATGGTTTCTATGATGCAGTTAAGGCCATCTATGGCTGCAGAAACTGCTCCCTGACACCCGTTAGGTCTGCTGATGGAACAACTCTCATCAAGGATCAGGCCCTGTTAGTGGAGCGGTGGGCCGAGCATTTTAACGCCCTGCTCAACCAGCCCACCCCAGTGGACTCAATTGTATAGGCAGAGCTCCCTGAACAGCCTACCTTGCAAGAGCTAGACCTCCCACCAGCTTTTAAAGAAATCCTACATGCAGTCAAGACCCTGAAAAACAACAAAACCCCTGGACCTGATATTATTCCAGCTGAAATACTCAAGGAAGGAGGCTACCTCTGTACGAGGACACTGTATCTCTATATCCTTGAGGTGTGGAGTCGCGAGTGTGTCCCCCAACAGTGGAAAGATGCCAACATTGTGACTATTTATAAAAACAAAGGAGACAAATCCATCTGCTCCAACAGTAGGGGTATTTCACTACTGGCCATTGTTGGAAAGGTTCTAGCCAAGATCATGCTCCGCAGACTAACACTCGCAATAGCCGAATGGGTCACAATGCAGCTTCCGAAAGGATAGAGGGACCGTTGATATGATCTTTGTCACACGCCAGCTCCAGGAGAAATGCCGAGAACAGCACAAGGATCTATACATAGCGTTCATAGACCTCTCAAAGGCATTTGATAGTTAACCAGGCCCTGCTGTGGCAAGTCCTGAAGAAATTTGGATTTCCACCCAAGTTTCTCACCCTTCTTGGACAGTTTCACTCAGGAATGATGGCCCGAATGGTAGTGGGAAACCACAGTTCTGAGCCCTTTGGTGTGCAGACTGGAGTCAGACAAGGCTGTGTGCTAGCCCCAGTCCTGTTCAATATCTTCTTAGTCTCTGTTACAACACTGTTACGAAGGAGGTTGGAGAAGCAGGCTGGAGTTACCATTGACTTCAGGCTCGATGGAAACCTATTCAACATCAGGAGGTTTCAGGCAACCACCAAGTTGACCTCTGAGGACATTATTGAGCTACAGTATGCCGACGATTGTGCCCAGGTAGCTCACACACCAGAAGACCTACAAAACACTCTGTCAGCAGTTGTAACTGCATACAGGAGAATGGGACTGATCAACACCCAAAAGACAGAGGTAATCTGTCAGTTGACTGCCGGCCTCCCAAACCACCCAACAACCTTCACACCAGAAGGGCAACAACTGGCCACTGTTCCTGCCTTCAAATATCTGGGAAGTATGCTATCCGACACCTGCCCAATGGACGATGAGATTCAGCACCGCCTCAAACAAGCCTCAACATCTTTTGGTCGTCTAAGGAGAAGGGTTTTCCAGAACAGCAACCTCAATCTCCACACCAAAGTGCTTGTTTACAGAGCAGTGTGCATCCAAACACTACTCTATGGATGTGAGGCATGGACCATCTACAGCCACCATCTCAGAAGCCTGGAGGCCTTCCATGTGAGATGTCTCCAGAGGATCCTCGGCATTACTTGGGAGGACAGAGTGCCACACACAGAGGTGTTGGAGCGGGCAGGCAGCTGCAGCGTGGAGTCTACCCTAAAACACCATCAACTCAGGTGGCTTGAGCATGTTATTACGACTCCCACGTAAAGTCCTCTACGGCCAACTACACCTTGGTCAACGCACCGCACCGCTGGTGGGCAGAAGAAGCGGTTCAAAGACCAAATGAAGACCACACTGAAAAGATGGCAGATCAACCCGTCTTCTTTGGAGGAACTTGCTTTCTGCCGCACAACCTGGCGCTCTCACGTCTCAGAGGGAGTGAAGTATATGGAAAACCAGCGCACACAAAACTGTCTAACAAAGTGTGCGAAGAGGCATGCTCGCAAAGCTACCCCTGCCCCTTCCAGCACCACTTTTACATGCCCGGTCTGCAACCGCAACTGTGCATCCAGGATCGGACTACTCAGCCACCAAAGGACCCACAAATAGGAGAAGATGGTCATCATTGGACATGATGGACAACCAGCAAGCAAGTGCGTGTGTGTGTGTGTGTGTGTGTGTGCATTAAGAAATTGCTCAAATGTAAAAAAAAAAAAAGAATCAGGAAAGAAACACTAGGAGGCATCCGAGTAGCGTAGAGGTCTATTCTGTTGCCTGACAACATGGGGATCCCTGGTTCGAATCCCCGAGTTACCTCCTGCTTGGTCGGGCGTCCCTACAGACACAATTGTCCGTGTCTGTCGGTGGGAAGCCGGATGTGGGTATGTGTCCTGGTCGCTGCACCAGTGCCTCCTCAGGTTGGTCAGGGCACCTGTTACTGTGGTAGGGGGAACTGGGGGGAATAGTTTGATCATCCCATGTGCTACGTCCCCCTGGTGAAACTCCTCACTGTCAGGTGAAATGACGTGGGTGGCGACTCCACATGTATCGGAGGAGGCATGTGGTAGTCTGCAGCGCTCCCCCGGATCAGCAGAGGGGGTGGAGAAATGACTGGGAGGGCTTGAAAAATAGGGTAATTGGCCAAGTACAATTGGGGGAGAAAAGAGGGGGGGCTAATCTAAAAAAAAAAAGAAGGAAAGAAACACTATCCAATGCACATCTTGGCCAGTGCCTCAGGGTTGCCACAACAGAACACAGCCGCAGCATCAGAAGGACTGCCTCATCCCGTTGCTCTCACGTCTCTCACTGGCTGATGGATCAACATCCATTCACTTCTGTCCCTTGGTCCATAATCAAGTGGTTGGTTTTGGACTTATTTTGTTTCAAGAGTGCAATTTTTTTCTTGTGTTACCCTCAACGCAGGCGTTGAGAATCCCAGCCCTAAATTATGACTACTACCACCACCACTACTACTAATGCTGCTGCTACTACTACTACTACTACTAATAATAATAATAATAATAATAATAATCTTAATAGCAGTAACAACATCTACACATAAAATAACTTTTGCTGCTGGCGCCATGGAACCCCCCCCCCCCCGGATGTTTCGGCCCTTGGCTTGGCATGCATGACATGATTTGGCCCTTGAGGAAAACTAATTGGGGAACTCTGTGTAGAGGATTCTGGATACATTGAAACACATTCTCTCAGTGGATTTGTTTCACCTGAAAGTGAAATATCCCTTCACGATAAACATTCTCTCTGTTGTAGTGAAATACTCTGTAACCATGCTTGTTGTTTTTATTAATTACAAATGTCATTATTAAATGTCTGTATATGAACACATAATGGTATTACACAAAAAGATTTCAGAAGTAACATGAGGACTTCTATGGCTATCAGTATTTATATAATGAGGAGATTGAACATTTTGCTGAAGTCTTCTTTCATTTTATATATTTTTTAATGTAGTCTAATTAATCGTGAGCTGATTTAGATCTTGGCCCAGGTTCTTTGGCCATGCACATGGATGACTGAAAAATCCATATTAACATGCAGTGGTGGTGTGTGGATTATGGGAAATCTTCTTATGTTACACTAAGGTCAGCAGCTTTTACGTCGCCATATCATACATGGTTATGTAAAAGGCTGATGATGTAAGTTCTGATATGAAAATACTTGATCTGATATGAAAATGTAAGTTCTGTTGTAAAAATACGTGATCTGCATGAGCCTTTTCCCTGTAGCAAAATGTTTCTCATGAATTCAACATCCATGCCGGGTAGGTTTCTTTTTTTAAGCATACACTGAGTGCAGTTTAGAGTGGACTTCACTGAAGTCAGTACTAGGACAGCTATTGTCCTCAGAAAATCCTTTCTCGTATAACTACAAAAAGTATTGCTTGTAATGTTAGGTAATGGCGTACACATGGCGTACATATGGCGTGATGCCAGGATCCCATTCCATCTGAAACCTGTCTTGTTCTCTCCCATCTGCTGCGTTTCTGCCACTGGTCCTCCTGCATCCAGTGAGAGCAGCTAACGCTGTCCGGTTATGTGTTTACTCATGTAGCGTCACATAACACAGGAGAGGAGAGCAGAAAGTATTGTGTAGCATCATATAATACAGGAGAAGAGAGCAGAAAGTATTGTGTAGCATCATATAATACAGGAGAAGAGAGCAGAAAGTATTGTGTAGCATCACATAACACGTAGAAGAGAGTAGAAAGTATTGTGAAGCATCGCATAACATGTAGAATAGAGTAGAAAGTATTGTGTAGCATCACATAACATGTAGAAGAGAGTAGAAAGTATTGTGTAGCATCACATAACACGTAGAAGAGAGCAGAAAGTATTGTGTAGCATCACATAACAGGAGAAGAGAGCAGAAAGTATTGTGTAGCATCACATAACATGTAGAAGAGAGTAGAAAGTATTGTGTAGCATCACATAACACGTAGAAGAGAGTAGAAAGTATTGTGTAGCATCACATAACACGTAGAAGAGAGCAGAAAGTATTGTGTAGCATCACATAACAGGAGAAGAGAGCAGAAAGTATTGTGTAGCATCATATAACACGTAGAAGAGAGCAGAAAGTATTGTGTAGCATCACATAACACAGGAGAAGAGAGCAGAAAGTATTGTGTAGCATCTCATTACAAGGGAGAAGAGAGCAGAAAGTATTGTGTAGCATCACATAACACAGGAGAGGAGAGCAGAAAGTATTGTGTAGCATCACATAACAGAGGAGAAGAGAGCAGAAAGTATTGTGTAGCATCACATAACACAGGAGAGGAGAGCAGAAAGTATTGTGTAGCATCACATAACACGTAGAATAGAGTAGAAAGTATTGTGTAGCATCACATAACACAGTAGAAAAGAGCAGAAAGTATTGTGTAGCATCTCATTACAAGGGAGAAAAGAGCAGAAAGTATTGTGTGAGGAAAAGTTGAAGAAAGACAAAATTATTCTTTATAGACTCTCTTTTAACGAAGTGAAATCCAAAGAAGGTGAAAAATTTTCATTTATATTACAAATATTTTCAGTTTTTTAATCATTTGTTCAGGTGAATGTTATTGTTTGTTGGATTAATGCAAAATACTTGATTGAAATTTCAAAAAGCAATGTCGGTTCAGTCTTAGAGATGTGGCAACTGTGGCATTCCAGTGAAATATTTTCACAGTATTAAGCCTATATCTTCCCCTTGTAGACCAGCACGGATGAGATAATCCACCAGAGACCTCATTCCTGCTCACTGGCATACACACATCTATTCTGATCTCGGTTTTCCATAGACAAAACGAAAACACAAAAAGACAAATGCTTCTGTAGCAAGACAGCACAGCACAGCACAGCACAGAAACACTGACATTTGGACAGAGTTGCTTCACTTACTGGAAAGCATCTTGGGATCGTCATCATGAGTCATGGACAAGCCTGCATCTTCCTCAGAGGAGGAAAGAGGAGACAAGTAAGTAAATGTGCGCCCACATTACAGTTTGTAGCTTAGTATTTGTTAGCATACACAGGTGTCTTCGTATCTCCTGTCAAACGATAATCATTTAATTGAAAAAGAAACACAAATATGAAGCAAAGCCATTCAGTCAGTGGGAAGTGACCAGAGTTCTCTAACAGGTGATTTATAAAGTCGTATAAAACAAGATGACATTGTTGAAAACGTAAACAGATGGTAAACTCTTATTATTATTAACAAATAATAACTTAACAAGATCGTCACAGGTAATGGTCTATTATTAGGTTATTATTAATTTATCATGTATTAGTAAGTTATTTCATAAAAAGAACTGTTTATCAAGTTTAGTCAACGTGGCAGTATCACCTGTTCAAACGTTTTGGCTCCATTTGTCTTGTTTATCGCATCATGCAGACTACACATGTTCCAATGGATTTTTGTACACATCCCTTTCTTCTGTCAGTTATGCATCATGCAGACTACACGTTTCTAGTGGACTTTTGTACACATCCCTTTCTTCTGTCAGTTATGCATCATGCAGACTACACGTTTCTAGTGGACTTTTGTACACATCCCTTTCTTCTGTCAGTTATGCATCATGCAGACTACACGTTTCTAGTGGACTTTTGTACACATCCCTTTCTTCTGTCAGTTATGCATCATGCAGACTACACGTTTCTAGTGGACTTTTGTACACATCCCTTTCTTCTGTCAGTTACGCATCATGCAGACTACACGTTTCTAGTGGACTTTTGTACACATCCCTTTCTTCTGTCAGTTACGTATCATGCGGACTACACGTTTCTAGTGGATTTTTGTACACATCCCTTTCTTCTGTCAGTTACGCATCATGCGGACTACACGTTTCTAGTCGACTTTTGTACACATCCCTTTCTTCTGTCAGTTATGCATCATGCAGACTACACATTTCTAGTGGACTTTTGTACACATCCCTTTCTTCTGTCAATTGTGCAGCACATGTCTGATGGCATGGAGGGCATTCCTCCTACATGGAGCTACCATGTAGTACATAGTGGTGAATGTTGTTGTGGATGAGATACATAAAGGAGTACTAATCATTTCAAGTGTTTGTTTTTGCAGACAAGAGACCTGACACATGATGAAATAGAAGGTAATATTCTTTAGCCGACATCCACTAACGGATCCTTCCTGAACCTTCATCCTCACCTTTTTCAGTTACGCAGCGATCTCAAATGCGCTCTATCCCTTGTTTGGCTTTGCAGAGCTGCGCGAGGCTTTTGAAGAGTTTGATAAGGACAAGGATGGTTTCATCAGCTGTAAAGATCTGGGGAACCTGATGAGGACCATGGGTTACATGCCCACAGAGATGGAGCTGATAGAGCTCAGCCAGAACATCAACATGAACTGTGAGTGACTCACTTTGGTTTAGGAAGAAGGAAATACATCAGCTCTCTGTGGCTGCTGAAGACTGTCTGAGAGGAGTTGACTGAAAGAATGAGTGAGCCCAGTGTGTTATTATCCCCCTTCTTAACCATCCGGCACTTTCTATCTAGCACCTCTTCTACACCAGTGGTTAAAGTGCACTTCCTTTTTTAGGTTTACTTACCTGCAATTTTGGCTAACCACATATCCCAAAGCCAAACTTATGTGTGAAAATAAAAAAGTCAAGTCAGGCTTATGTGTATAACCCAAATTCACAAGGTAGACCTGAAGGGCTTTACAGTCAGTATACTATACAACAGTACATGACACCCTCTGTCCTTAGACCCTAGACCCATTCTATTCTTCAAGCTATTTTGAGGGGTTTTTTATATTTTTTATATTGAGCTATTTTGAGTGAAGTATTTAAAGTAAAATGTTATTTTGTTGTATTGTTGCTGTCATGTTGTGTGTCACAACATCAGTGTTGAAAAAATACCCTACTGAATATAGGTACAGTTACAGTAATTTGTTTCTTTTCTTTTTTTTCAAAGCTAGAAATTGGATAAAGGAGCTTTACATGATTCTGAATTTTGCCTTGGTGGTGTGTTGCTGCCCCTCTGACCTCTGGCATCTAATAAGAATGGTGTGGTCTGGTGGTCTGGTTTGTCACAGTGGGAGGAAGGGTGGACTTGGAGGACTTTGTGGAGCTGATGACACCAAAGCTTCTGGCTGAAACTGCGGGCATGATTGGACTGAAGGAACTTAAGGATGCTTTTAAAGAGGTAAGCCCATGAATGCTGGTTTCTTTCTCCTTCTCCTCCTCTGAATGAATGTATTCATGCAGCTCTGACGTCAGCACTGCTGCAGAGCTGCGCATGATGAGTGAGATTTCCTGAATCATGACTCGATCACTTAGAGGGCTAGTAAAAATATTGAAGTTACTGGGTTCACATAGGCACATATACAAATGAAAAAAAGGTCCCCAGACTAGGGGCGTCTAGGTGGTGTAACAGTCTATTCCGTTGCCTACCAACATGGAGATCGCTGGTTCGAATCCCCGTGTTACCTCCAGCTTGGTCGGGCGTCCCTACAGACATAATTGGCCGTGTCTGCAGGTGGGAAGCCGGATGTGGGTATGTGTCCTGGTTACTGCACTAGCGCCTCTTCTGGTTGGCCGGGACGGCTGTTCGGGGGGGAGGGGGAAGTGGGAGGAATAGCGTGATCCTCCCACGTGCTACGTCCCCCTGGTGAAACTCCTCACTGTCAGGTGAAAAGAAGCGGCTGGTGGCTCACATGTATCAGAGGAGGCATGTGGTAGTCTGCAGCCCTCCCCGGATCAGCAGAGGGGGTGGAGCAGTGACCGGGACGGCTCGGAAGAGTGGGGTAATTTGCCAGGTACAGTTGGGGAGGAATAAAAACATAAAAAAGTAAAAACAAAACATTACATTCCAGTCATTTAGCCGATGCTTTTATCCAAAGCGACTTACAATAAGTGCATCATTTAACGTAGGAGATCAGGAGAACTACTCGTCATCAGAGGTCATAAGTGCATCTTCTCTCTAAACAAGCATCGAAGAGCAAAACCAGTACTAAAGTAAAAGCGCAAGAAAGATTTTTTTTAGCAGAGTGAATACAGTAAGTACTAAGAGCAAGTAACAGGGTACTCGTAGTTCTTAAAGAGGTGAGTTTTCAACCTGCGCTGAAAGATGGGCAGCGACTCCGCTGTCCTGACATCAGTGGGGAGTTCAGTCCACCACTGTGGGGCCAGGACAGAACAGAGCCGGGACCGGGTCGGTCGGCAGCAAGGGGCCTCTGAGTGATGTGGCAACCAGGCGTCCCGAGGCAGCAGAGCCAAGTGGTGGGGCGGGGGTGTAGGGCTTGACCATGGCCTGGAGATAGGAAGGAGCCATTCCTTTCACTGCCCTGTAGGCTAGCACCAGAGTCTTAAACTGGATGTGAGCAGCTACTGGGAGCCAGTGTAGGGACATGAGAAGGGGAGTTGTGTGGGAGAACTTAGGGCGGTTGAACAACAGACGAGGTGCAGCTTTCTGAACAAGCTCCAGAGGTCTGATGGCTGATGCCGGGGCGCCAGCAAGGAGGGAGTTGCCGTAGTCCAGCCGGGAGATGACCAGAGCCTGGATGAGCACCTGTGCCATCTCATCGGTGAGGAATGGGTGAATCCTCCTGCTGTTATAGAGGAGAAATCTGCAGGAGCGAGCAACCAATGCAAACAGATAGTAAGATAGCAAACAGTAAGAAAAACAGATAGTAAGATAGAAAATAGATAGTAAGATAACAAACAGATAGTAAGATGAACATAGTAAGATAACAAACAGTGGTAACACTTTAGTATGGGGAACATAAAAAAACTTAATTACTAGTGAATTAGTAATGATCAAGATGTCACTTTAGTATGGGGAACATATTCTAAGTAACAAAAACTTAATTTACAGTAATGTAACACTATGAACACTTGTAGTTTTGTGTGTTGTTATGTAAGAACAGACCATACTCATTAAGTGTTAGTAAGGGAGAATAACTCTTCTTGTGGTACTACCACCTTATAAAGGCCATGCTAAGCAAAGCATATTGAGATGGTACTGCTAATAAGCAATAATTCTGAGGTTATAGAGGGAAAACTCATAGTTAATGGCTTACTGGTGGTATAATAAGGCCATGCAGAATAAGGCATTAATGAGTACGTAATAATGACCAATTAAGAGCCAATATGTTGCTAATTTGCATGCTAATAAGCACCTAATTAATGGTGACTACGTTCCCCATACTAAAGTGTTACCCAAACAGTAAGATAAACTGATAGTAAGCTAACAAACAGATAGTAAGATTAACAGATAGTAAGATAAACATAGAAAGATAACAAAGAGTAAGATAAACTGAGAGTAAGATAGCAAACAGATAGTAAGGTAACAAACAGATAGCAAGATAAACAGATAATACAAAGCAAAGAGGTTATGCTAGTCTATCATACAACGGCGTGGTGATATGTTGTCGTAGAAAGAAAACCCACATGCAACGTTTTATTTTCTGCCAGAGAAAAATACTATATGGACATGCTAGCGCTTCATCACAGCACCCCGCCACGTATGGGCAGCCAAACTGGACAAAAGCCAAGCAAAAATTGCAAGTGGACACGGGGACACACGCGCACGAAAGGACCAGTTACTGCGCAAGAGAGGTTGAATGGCCATTTAGTGTGTGAGAGAGACCTGCGTGAGAGAGTGTTAATGAGACTGGGTCATACTGAGTCATACCGTGTGAGAGAGACTGGGTCATACTGTGTGAGAGAGACTGGGTCATACTGTGTGAGAGAGACTGGGTCATACTGTGAGAGAGACTGGGTCATACTGTGAGAGAGACTGGGTCATACTGTGTGAGAGAGACTGGTCATACTGTGTGAGAGAGACTGGTCATACTGTGTGAGAGAGACTGGGTCATACTGTGAGAGAGAGACTGGTCATACTGTGTGAGAGAGACTGGTCATACTGTGTGAGAGAGACTGGGTCATACTGTGTGAGAGAGACTGGGTCATACTGTGAGAGAGACTGGGTCATACTGTGAGAGAGACTGGTCATACTGTGTGAGAGAGACTGGTCATACTGTGTGAGAGAGACTGGTCATACTGTGTGAGAGAGACTGGGTCATACTGTGAGAGAGAGACTGGTCATACTGTGTGAGAGAGACTGGTCATACTGTGTGAGAGAGACTGGGTCATACTGTGTGAGAGAGACTGGTCATACTGTGTGAGAGAGATATGAGTATTTATTTGTATTAATAATTAATCATTAAATTTGTAAATCACTTGGTAAAGTGGTCTCCGTCATGTGGAACTCATCCTCTCTCGCACAATAACATCCTCTCACTCATGCAGCAACATCCTCTCTCTCACACAGTAACATCCTCTCTCACACACAATAACATCCTCTCTCTCACACAGTAACATCCTCTCTCACACAATAACATCCTCTCTCTCTCACGCAGTAACATCCTCTCTCTCACACAGTAACATCCTCTCTCACGCAGTAATATTCTCTCTCTCACACAGTAACATCCTCTCTCATGCAGAAACATCCTCTCTCGCACAGTAATATCCCCTCTCATGCAGTAAAGTCCTCTCTCTCGCACAGTAATATCCTCTCTTGCACAGTAATATCCTCTCATGCAGTAAAATCCTCTCTCGCACAGCAACATGCTCTCTCTCGCACAGTAACATCCTCTCTCACACAGTAACATCCTCTCTCGCACAGTAACATTCTCTCTCGCACAGTAACATCCTCTCTCGCACAGTAACATCCTCTCTCACACAGTAACATTCTCTTTCTCGCACAGTAATTTCCTCTCTCGCACAGTAACATCCTCTCTCTCATGCAGTAACATCCTCTCTCTTGCGCAGTAAGATCCTCTCTCACACAGTAACATCCTCTCTCGCACAGTAACATTCTCTTTCTCGCACAGTAATTTCCTCTCTCGCACAGTAACATCCTCTCTCATGCAGTAACGTCCTCTCTCGCACAGTAACATCCTCTCTCTCACACAATAACATCCTCTAACACATTAACATCCTCTCTCGCACAGTAACATCCTCTCTCGCACAGTAACATTCTCTCTCGCACAGTAACATCCTCTCTCGCACAGTAACATCCTCTCTCACACAGTAACATTCTCTTTCTCGCACAGTAATTTCCTCTCTCGCACAGTAACATCCTCTCTCTCATGCAGTAACATCCTCTCTTGCGCAGTAACATCCTCTCTCTTGTGCAGTAACATCCTCTCTCATGCAGTAACGTCCTCTCTCGCACAGTAACATCCTCTCTCTCACACAATAACATCCTCTAACACATTAACATCCTCTCTCGCACAGTAACATCCTCTCTCGCACAGTAACATCCTCTCTCACACAGTAACATCCTCTCTCGCACAGTAATACCCTCTCTCGCACAGTAATATCCTCTCTCACACAGTAACATCCTCTCTGTCATGCAGTAACATCCTCTCTCGCACAGTAACATCCTCTCTTGCACAGTAATATCCTCTCTCATGCAGTAACGTCCTCTCTCGCACAGTAGTATCCTCTGTCGCACAGTAATATCCTCTCTCATGCAGTAACATCCTCTCTCACACAGTAACATCCTCTCTCGCACAGTAACATCCTCTGTTGCACAGTAATATCCTCTCTCATGCAGTAAAATCCTCTCGCACGGTAACATCCTCTCTCGCACAGTAACATCCTCTCTCTCATGCAGTAACGTCCTCTCTCGCACATTAACATCCTCTCTCGCACAGTAACATCCTCTCTCACGCAGTAACATCCTCTCTCATGCAGTAATATCCTCTCTTGCACAGTAATATCCTCTGTCGCACAGTAATATCCTCTCTCATGAAGCAACATCCTCTCTCTCACACAATAACATCCTCTAACACATTAACATCCTCTCTCTCGCACAGTAACATCCTCTCTTGCACAGTAACATCCTCTCTCGCACAGTAATATCCTCTCTCATGCAGTAACATCCTCTCTCACACAGTAACATCCTCTCTGTCATGCAGTAACATCCTCTCTCGCACAATAACATCCTCTCTCTCACAGTAACATCCTCTCGCTTACGCAGCAACATCCTCTCTCTTGCACAGTAACATTCTCTCTCTCACACAGTAACATCCTCTCTCTCACTCAGTAACATCCTCTCTCTCACTCAGTAACATCCTCTGTCACACACAGCAACATCCTCTCTCTCACTCAGTAACATGCTCTCTCACACACAGTAACATCCTCTCTCTCACACAGTAACATCCTCTCTCTCACACAATAACATCCTCTCTCACGCAGTAACATTCTCTCTCGCACAGTAACATCCTCTCTCTCTAACAAAGTAACATCATCTCTCTCACACAGTAACATCTTCTCTCACGCAGTAATATTCTCTCTCTCACACAGTAACATCCTGTCTCTCATGCAGAAACAAACTCTCTCGCACAGTAATATCCTCTCTCTCATGCAGTAAAATCCTCTCTCTCACACAGTAACATCCTCTCTCTCGCACAGTAATATCCTCTCTCACACAGTAACATCCTCTCTCTCACACAGAAACATCCTCTCTCTCACGCAGTAACATCCTCTCTCACGCAGTAACATCCTCTCTCTTGCGCAGTAACATCCTCTCTCATGCAGTAATGTCTTCTCTCGCATAGTAACATCCTCTCTCTCACACAAAACATCCTCTAACACAGTAACATCCTCTCTCGCACAGTAACATCCTCTCTCGCACAGTAATATCCTCTCTCATGCAGTAACATCCTCTCACACAGTAACATCCTCTCTGTCATGCAGTAACATCCTCTCTCGCACAGTAACATTCTCTTTCTCACACAGTAACGTCCTCTCTCGCACAGTAACATCCTCTCTCTCACGCAGTAACATCCTCTCTCGCACAGTAACATTCTCTTTCTCGCACAGTAACTTCCTCTCTCGCACAGTAACATCCTGTCTCTCACGCAGTAACATACTGTCTCATGCAGTAACATCCTCTCTCTTGCGCAGTAACATCCTCTCTCATGCAGTAATGTCCTCTCTCGCATAGTAACATCCTCTCTCTCACACAAAACATCCTCTAACACATTAACATCCTCTCTCTCGCACAGTAACATCCTCTCTCGCACAGTAACATTCTCTCTCTCACACAGTAACATCCTCTCTCTCACTCAGTAACATCCTCTCTCTCACTCAGTAACATCCTCTGTCACACACAGCAACATCCTCTCTCTCACTCAGTAACATGCTCTCTCACACACAGTAACATCCTCTCTCTCACACAGTAACATCCTCTCTCTCACACAATAACATCCTCTCTCACGCAGTAACATCCTCTCTCGCACAGTAACATCCTCTCTCTCTAACAAAGTAACATCATCTCTCTCACACAGTAACATCTTCTCTCACGCAGTAATATTCTCTCTCTCACACAGTAACATCCTGTCTCTCATGCAGAAACAAACTCTCTCGCACAGTAATATCCTCTCTCTCATGCAGTAAAATCCTCTCTCTCACACAGTAACATCCTCTCTCTCGCACAGTAATATCCTCTCTCACACAGTAACATCCTCTCTCTCACACAGAAACATCCTCTCTCTCACGCAGTAACATCCTCTCTCTCACGCAGTAACATCCTCTCTCTTGCGCAGTAACATCCTCTCTCATGCAGTAATGTCTTCTCTCGCATAGTAACATCCTCTCTCTCACACAATAACATCCTCTAACACATTAACATCCTCTCTCTCGCACAGTAACATCCTCTCTCGCACAGTAACATCCTCTCTCGCACAGTAATATCCTCTCTCATGCAGTAACATCCTCTCACACAGTAACATCCTCTCTGTCATGCAGTAACATCCTCTCTCGCACAGTAACATTCTCTTTCTCACACAGTAACGTCCTCTCTCGCACAGTAACATCCTCTCTCTCACGCAGTAACATCCTCTCTCGCACAGTAACATTCTCTTTCTCGCACAGTAACTTCCTCTCTCGCACAGTAACATCCTGTCTCTCACGCAGTAACATACTGTCTCATGCAGTAACATCCTCTCTCTTGCGCAGTAACATCCTCTCTCATGCAGTAATGTCCTCTCTCGCACAGTAATATCCCCTCTCATGCAGTAAAGTCCTCTCTCTCGCACAGTAATATCCTCTCTCGCATAGTAACATCCTCTCTCTCACACAAAACATCCTCTAACACATTAACATCCTCTCTCTCGCACAGTAACATCCTCTCTCGCACAGTAACATCCTCTCTCGCACAGTAATATCCTCTCTCATGCAGTAACATCCTCTCACACAGTAACATCCTCTCTGTCATGCAGTAACATCCTCTCTCGCACAGTAACATCCTCTCTTACACAGTAACATCCTCTCTCGTCCAGTAACATTCCCTCTCTCATGCAGTAACATCCTCTCTCACACGGTAACATCCTCTCTCAAACAGTAACATCCTCTCTCTCATGCAGTAACGTCCTGTCTCGCACAGTAATATCCTCTGTCGCACAGTAATATCCTCTCTCATGCAGTACCATCCTCTCTCACGTAGTAACATCCTCTCTCGCACAGTAACATCCTCTCTCTCATGCAGTAACGTCCTGTCTCGCACAGTAATATCCTCTGTCGCAGAGTAATATCCTCTCTCATGCAGTAAAATCCTCTCTCACACGGTAACATCCTCTCTCGCACAGTAACATCCTCTCTCTCATGCAGTAACGTCCTCTCTCGCACAGTAACGTCCGCTCTCGCACAGTAACATCCTCTCTCACGCGGTAACATCCTCTCATGCAGTAACATCCTCTTTCGCACAGTAACATTCTCTCTCTCGCACAGTAACATCCTCTCATGCAGTAACATCCTCTCTCGCACGGTAACATCCTCTCATGCAGTAAAATCCTCTCTCGCACAGTAACATCCTCTCTCACATAATAACATTCTCTCTCTTGGACAGTAACATCCTCGCTCATACAGTAACATCCTCTCTCTTGCACAGTAACATCCTCTCTCTCACACAGTAACTCAGTTTGTGTTTTGCAATAAACCTGTCTTGTGTGGTAACTTGTTCTCTCTCGCGCATCTTAACAGCACTGCAACATACAGTGCATCCGGAAAATATTCACACCACTCACTTTCCCCACATGTTGTTATGTTACAGCCTTATTCCAAAATGGATTACATTCCTTTTTTTCCCTCATCAATCTACACACAATACCCCATAATGACAAAGTGAAAAAGGTTTTGTAGAAATTTTTGCAAATTTATTAAAAATGAAAAACTGAAATATTGCATGTACATAAGTATTCACACCCTTTGCTATGACACTCAAAATTGAGCTCAGGTTCATCCTGTTTCTACTGATCATCCTTGAGATGTTTCTACACCTTGATTGGAGTCCACCTGTAGTAAATTCAATTGATTGGACATGATTTGGAAGGGCACACACCTGTCTATATAAGGTCCCACTGTTGACAGTGCATGTCAGAGCAGAAACCAAGTCATGAAGTCAAAGGAATTGTCTGTGAACCTCCGAGACAGGATTGTATCAAGGCACAGATCTGGGGAGGGTACAAAAAAAATTCTACAGCTTTGAAGGTCCCGAAGAGCACAGTGGTCTCCATCATTTGTAAATGGAAGAAGTTTGGATCCATCAGGACTCTTCCTAGAGCTGGCCGCCCAGCCAAACTGAGCAATCGGAGGAGAAGGGCCTTGGTCAGGGAGGTGACCAAGAACCCGATGGTCACTCTGACAGAGCTCCAGCGTTCCTCTGTGGAGATGGGAGAACCTTCCAGAAGGACAACCATCTCTGCAGCACTCCACCAATCAGGCCTTTATGGTAGAGTGGCCAGACGGAAGCCTCTGCTCAGTAAAAGGCCCATGACAGCCCGCTTGGAGTTTGCCAGAAAGCACCTAAAGGACTCTCAGACCATGAGAAACAAGATTCTCTGGTCTGATGAAACCAAGATTGAACTCTTTGGCCTGAATGCCAAACGTCACGTCTGGAGGAAACCAGGCACCTCTCATCACCTTGCTAATACCATCCCTACAGTGAAGCATGGTGGTGGCAGCATCATGCTGTGGGGATGTTCTTCAGCGGCAGGAACTGGGAGACTAGTCAGGATCGAGGGAAAGATGAATGGAGCAAAGTACAGAGAGATCCTTGATGAAAACCTGCTCCAGAGCGCTCAGGACCTCAGACTGGGGCGAAGGTTTACCTTTCAACATGACAACGACCCTAAGCACACAGCCAAGACAACGAAGGAGTGGCTTTGGGACAAGTCTGTGAATGTCCTTGAGTGGCCCAGCCAGAGCCCAGACTTGAACCCCATTGAACATCTCTGGAAAGACCTGAAAATAGCTGTGCAGCGACGCTCCCCATCTAAACTTACAGAGCTGGAGAGGATCTGCAGAGAAGAATGGGAGAAATACCCCAAATATAGGTGTGCCAAGCTTGTAGCTTCATACCCAAGAAGACTTGAGGCTGTAATCGCTGCCAAGGGTGCCTCAACCAAGTACTGAGTAAAGGCTGTGAATACTTATGTACATGCAATATTTCAGTTTTTTATTTTTAATACATTTGCAAAAATTTCTACAAAACCTTTTTCACTTTGTCATTATGGGGTATTGTGTGTAGATTGATGAGGGGAAAAAGGAATTTAATCCATTTTGTAATAAGGCTGTAACATAACAAAATGTGGGGAAAGTGAAGGGGTGTGAATACTTTCCGGATGCACTGTACATACATGTGTTTTCTCTCTCAATTTTGGTGCCTCATACTCTGAACCCAGTGGCGAGCGCAGCGCAAATCATGTTGTGTTTGAGAGCAGCATATAGGGGAAACACTCGAATTACTCTTTGAATTAAATTTAGCCATTTGCTCACAGTTTCTCGTTCTTTGTCCCTTTCTTCTCTTCTACTACAGTTTGATATGGACGGGGATGGCTCCATTACGTCTGATGAGTTGAGGCATGCCATGACGAAGTTATTGGGTGAACAAACCACCAAAACTGAGATTGAAGCAGTGGTCAGAGAAGCTGACAACAATGGAGATGGCACAGTTGACTTTGAAGGTGAGACACACATGAAAATACCTAAACTTTCAAGGAATGATCCTTTGTTTTTTGGGAGGCAGGGTTGTGGCTGCTAATTATTTATCATAGCATATCATATCTTGAATATAATTCTGGTGTCCAAATATCACTTTGCTGTTTGGGTTACGGATAGTAATCATGTAAGGTTGCTGTCTTTCGTAGGAAGAATCTCAATCTATGATTGCATTCGAAATGTGAAATCACTGACATGATGTAAAGAACTTGGTATACTTGCAAGTGCAGTGTGTCGTATGCAATTTTTGTGACTTTGAACCAGATCTGCAATGTTCTCAACTGCAATGCATTATAAAGTTTGTCTCTATTGCTCTATATTTTTCTTCTCGATTAAAATTGATTGTTCACAAAGACGTAGATGGCCCTGTGGTGGCCTGACAGCAGACCGGGTGTGACAGCAGACCGGGTGTGACAGCATATCAGGTGTGACAGCAGACCGGGTGTGACAGCAGACTGGGTGACAGCAGACCGGGTGTGACTGCAGACTGGGTGTGACAGCAGACTGGGTGACAGCAGACCGGGTGTGACTGCAGACCGGGTGTGACTGCATATCAGGTGTGACAGCAGACCGGGTGTGACAGCAGACTGGGTGACAGCAGACCGGGTGTGACTGCAGACCGGGTGTGACAGCAGACTGGGTGACAGCAGACCGGGTGTGACTGCAGACCGGGTGTGACTGCATATCGGGTGTGACAGCAGACTGGGTGTGACAGCAGACTGAGTGTGACTGCAGACCGGGTGTGACTGCATATCGGGTGTGACAGCAGACCTTGTGACAGCAGACTGGGCAAATGCTAATTCTGAGGAAAATATTTATGCAACTACTAAAGAACGACTTGGAGCAGTTCTTCATAACCCTGGTCTCGGTAAAAACTTCCACCCTTTTGGGTGCCTGCAAATGCACTATTTGCAGCTTGTTACAAAATGAAATCCCTCCTCTTTTGAAACCCTGGCGCATCATTGACGGTTTTTAATAAATACCCGTTTTCAAAGTTCAGATGTTATGAGAAGTGTTCTCATGCAACAAACTGGGCACGTGTTGTCCAGAGGTCAGCTTGTCTCCATCCTGTTGTGTTACAACATGGATACACACCATGCACCGTGTTGTCACGTCATCTGCGTACACACTATCCTGGAGGATTTCCTCATATTCCCATTAGTCCGCTATAAAACAATGAGGCCACCAATGTTGAGTTTCCTGGACAGTTAATAAAGACATTGTGGTGATACAAATTTGAGGGTAGATTCACCAGGGGCTGCTGCTCCTTTAAGGCAGACATTTTAGAGTGCTGACGTAGGCACTGCTTGGAGTTTCCGGGGTGGAGCCATGTTTTCAGCAGCCTAGCGGTTGGTTAGCTGGTTGCCACGAGCGATTGTGCTGTATCGGTGTTGTTTTGTGTGGCGAGTAAACGGAATTGACTCGACTCGATCTCTCCGTCTCCTCATTCCTGCACTCCCACAACATATGTACATATGCTACCCAACCCCCAACCCCCCTTCTTTGTTTTCACATGCAGCTGTTACTGTTGATTTTGTGTTAAGAGATTCCTCTTCAAATTCTTTCTTTTGTACATTTTGGGAGATGGTCAATGTGAGTGGTTCTACTTTATGACATGCCTCACAGGTACGCATAGGTTACACACGTACTTAACAAGCTTCCAAATGAGAAGAATGAATAACGGCGTGTGGAGGACAGTTCCTATTCTCTTCTCCGTCCGTCTCACATGCCAACATGTGTCCTGCAGTGCAAAGAGACCAAAACCATGTGGTGGTTCTCTCCAGGAGGGTTTCATACCAAAACCATGTGGTGGTTCTCCCCAAGAGGGTTTCATACCAAAACCATTTGGTGGTTCTCTCATATTTCCAATTCAGGGGCCAGTTTTACAGACAGAAACACGGCTGTGCAATGGGCTCACCAGTATCGCCCATTGTGGCCAACTTATATATGGAAGAGGTAGAACACAGGACCCTGAATTCCTTCAGAGGAACACCTCCGACCCACTCGTTCAGATATGTGGACGACACATGGGTCAAAATCCCAACACAAGAGGTGCAAGCGTTTACCAAACACATCAACTCAGTGGACAAGAACATTAAGTTCACAAGGGAAGACGTAAAGAACAACAGTTTGCCCTTCTTGGACTGTGACGTCCACATTGGGGAAGACAGGAGCCTCCACATTGGGGTTTACAGGAAACCTACACACACAGACCAATATCTACTTTTCAACTCACACCACCCTCTGGAACACAAACTGAGCGTCATCAGAACTCTGCAACACAGAGCTGACAATGTGCCCAGCAGCACTCAGGCCCAACAAGAAGAACACAAACACCTGAGGGGAGCTTTAAAAACCTGTGGCTACCCCAGTTGGACCTTTGGGAAAACTGCAACACGGTCCAAAAAGACCAACCAGGTGAGCGACGAGGAGAAAAGGAACAGAAGGAATAACATAGTCATCCCGTATGTTTCTGGGGTCTCCGAGAAACTCAGGAGAATTTTTAACAAACACCGCATCCCGGTGTACTTCAAACCCAGCAACACACTCCCACAAAGACTGGTTCATCCCAAAGACCGTGTACCACACACCCGGAAAAGCAGTCTGGTGTATGCTGTACAATGCAATGAGGACTGCACTGACCTATACATAGGAGAAACCAAACAACCACTACACAACCGGATGGCCCAACACAGAAGGCAACACTCCTCAGGACAAGACTCAGCAGTCTATCTACACCTAAAGGAGAAGACACACTCCTTCGAGGACAGCAACGTACACATTTTGGACAGAGAAGATAGATGGTTTGAAAGAGGGGTGAAGGAAGCCATTTATGTGAAACTGGAAGAACCATCCCTCAACAGAGGAGGAGGTCTGCGACACCACCTATCTCCCACTTACAATGCTGTCCTTTCATCTCTACCCAGGAGACTCAAGAAGCCTAGCCTCCAAGAACAACAGTCGCTCACTAACGGCTCCAACCACTCTCATAACCACTGAACAATGAAGTCGAAATAACACCCCCAACCACCGTCGCTGCTAAACAAATGCAAATCAACAGCTCCGATGGCGACGGGCGTGGCCAAACATTGGTACACAAAAGAGCCACTCATATCTATGGCTCTGTTAGCGATGGGCGTTGGTAAACATCGGAACACAAAGAGCCATGGACATCAATAGCTCTGACAACGACTCCTAGAGGATAAATTCTGAGTCTCATCAGCAGCCAGTCAGACTAGCTTGGTCTACTCAGAAAGGCACGAACTGAGGAAGCCTCTTGGATGAGAGGCGAAACGTCTTCACGGATATATACCAAGTGCAGTTGCACTTGATTCAATTCCTTTGGTAACCATGACGACCTGGATGAATGAGAACATTCACAGACACCTAACTAAGTATTATTCAAAAACCTAACTTAGTATTATTTATAAACCTAAATTAGTATTACTTACTTAAAACCTAACGTAGTATTACTTTAAAAACTTAACTAAGTATTGCTTAAAAACCTATAACTTAGTATTACTTAAAAACCTAAATAAGTATTGCTTAAAAATCTAACATAGTATTACTTAAAAACCTAACTAAGGGCATCCGGGTAGCGCAGTGGTCTATTCCATTGCCTACCAACACGGGGATCGTCGGTTCGAATCCCCATGTTACTCCGGCTTGGTCGGGCGTCCCTACAGACACAATTGGCCGTGTCTGCAGATGGGAAGCCGGATGTGGGTATGTGTCCTGGTCGCTGCACTAGCGCCTCCTCTGGTCGGTCGGTCGGTCGGTCGGTCGGTGCGCCTGTTCGGGGGATGGGGGGAATAGCGTGATCCTCCCACACGCTATGTACCCCTGGTAAAAAAACAATTACTAGCTAAGTTTAACTAATTTCTGCCTTTTCTTGCTCTCCATTTCAGAGTTTGTGAGAATGATGTCACGGGAATGATGACCACACCACACAACACGAAGAAGATCTACCATGCTGACTGCAGAGGGATGGCTGGAATTTATTCACAATACTATTGATAATTTTATACATATTAGTAACGTCTGCATGAATCCAAAACCATCTTGACTTTTATTTTTTTCACTGAATTGAGCCGTCCCAGTAAGTAAATGAGGGCGATGTAATGCTGTACAGCTACTGCAACATACTGAATGTGACTGTGATACGCACGGTGGATCCGGGCTGCAAATTCATCATTTATGGACATCTTTGATTCATAAATCAAGACTGAAAAGGGACCCCTTACCCACACCAGTAGGTCCCTCTAGACCAGGGATGGGCAGTCTTATCCAGAAAGGGCCGATGTGGGTGCAGGTCTTTGTTCCAACCAAGCAGTTACACACTTATGTCTCCTAATCAAGTTTCTCAGCAAAGACTCTGCGGGCTGATTAGTGGGGTCAGGTGTGTAACTGCTTGGTTGGAACAAAAACCTTCACCCACACTGGCCCTTTCTGGATAAGACTGCCCACGCCTGGTCTAGAAATTACCATTGAGTCCTGTTCATGCATTATATATATTTTTTCAGAACATTGTCACAAGTCTCATTTGGAGTACACAATAAGTTCACGTCTCCCACGGATAGCAGGGACAGCCGTAGCTCAAACAAAGAATACTCTGAAGTTGTCCCCAGGAATCGCAAAGCTATCAAGAAAAGTTGTCCTTACACAGTTGTCCTTACACCGGCAGAAGGACCACAGAAAATTGGCAAGATCTCAGTTCACGTGGCATACTTGATTACCAGATTACCAGGTCCGTGTCCTTGCTTGTGAAGAACGGATGCTAGCTGGAGCCAGTGTTTAATTCCGTTTCACTTTTTGAAGTTATTCTTTTGCTAGAACGGGTTCTGCTAGAGCGGGTTTCGCTAGAGTGGGTTCTGCTGGAGCAGGTTCTGCTAGAGCGGGTTTTGCTAGAGTGGGTTCTGCTGGAGCAGGTTTTGCTAGAGTGGGTTTTGCTGGAGCGGGTTCTGCTAGAGGAGGTTGTGCTGGAGTGGGTTCTGCTGGAGTGGGTTCTGCTGGAGCGGGTTTTTGCTGGAGCGGGTTCTGCTGGAGCGGGTTTTGCTAGCACACTAGCTGATCAGGTCAGGCTGCCATGTCACCAGATTTCTGTCGCTATTTTAAACCAGAAAGGTCACGTGCCTGAATCAACGCTGCGGGACATAAGCTGTTCCGGAATTTACGTACAGCACGGAGCAATGCGACACTAACTATGTAGTATTAAGCCACCCACAAAGGAAATGAAAGGATTTTGGATTAATTTTGTGACCTGCCATTTTGTCTGTCAGATTTTACTCATGTGCCCATGCAGGATTGTCCCGTAGGCAGGAGCTGCGCTGAGCTGCAGGCTTAGTTCACAGCCCTGCCATTGGGTCATAGCCGTTGGTTCACAGCCCTGCCGTTGGTTCACAGCCATTGGTTCACAGCCCTGCTGTTGGTTTACAGCCCTGCCGTTGGTTCACAGCCCTGCCGTTGGTTCACAGCCCTGCTGTTGGTTCACAGCCCTGCCGTTGGTTCACAGCCCTGCCGTTGGTTCACAGCCCTGCTGTTGGTTCACAGCCCTGCCATTGGTTCACAGCCCTGCCGTTGGTTCACAGCCCTGCCGTTGGTTCACAGCCCTGCCGTTGGTTCACAGCCCTGCCGTTGGTTCACAGCCCTGCTGTTGGTTCACAGCCGTTGGTTCACAGCCCTGCTGTTGGTTCACAGCCCTTCCGTTGGTTCACAGCCCTGCTATTGGTTCACAGCCCTGCTGTTGGTTCACAGCCCTGCCGTTGGTTCACAGCCCTGCCGTTGGTTCACAGCCCTGCCGTTGGTTCACAGCCCTGCCGTTGGTTCACAGCCCTGCTGTTGGTTCACAGCCCTGCCGTTGGTTCACAGCCGTTGGTTCACAGCCGTTGGTTCACAGCCCTGCTGTTGGTTCACAGCCGTTGGTTCACAGCCCTGCCGTTGGTTCACAGCCGTTGGTTCACAGCCGTTGGTTCACAGCCCTGCTGTTGGTTCACAGCCCTGCCGTTGGTTCACAGCCCTGCTGTTGGTTCACAGCCCTGCTGTTGGTTCACAGCCCTGCCGTTGGTTCACAGCCGTTGGTTCACAGCCGTTGGTTCACAGCCCTGCCGTTGGTTCACAGCCCTGCCGTTGGTTCACAGCCCTGCCATTGGTTCACAGCCCTGCCGTTGGTTCACAGCCCTGCTGTTGGTTCACAGCCCTGCTGTTGGTTCACAGCCCTGCCGTTGGTTCACAGCCCTGCCGTTGGTTCACAGCCCTGCCGTTGGTTCACAGCCCTGCCGTTGGTTCACAGCCCTGCCGTTGGTTCACAGCCCTGCCGTTGGTTCACAGCCCTGCCGTTGGTTCACAGCCCTGCCGTTGGTTCACAGCCCTGCCGTTGGTTCACAGCCGTTGGTTCCCAGCCCTGCCGTTGGTTCACAGCCGTTGGTTAACAGCCCTGCTGTTGGTTCACAGCCGTTGGTTCACAGCCATTGGTTCACAGCTCTGCTGTTGGTTCACAGCCGTTGGTTCACAGCCCTGCTGTTGGTTCACAGCCCTGCCATTGGTTCACAGCCGTTGGTTCCCAGCCGTTGGTTCACAGCGCTGCCATTGGTTCACAGCCCTGCCATTGGTGTTTGTGTTAAAGTGAGGCTGATGCACCAGCAGCACTTGTTCCAACACCACTCCACGTCAGCCATCACATCTCGCACAACTGCACCCATGTTGTTGTAAATTGCAATTTCATATTCTATCTCGTTTATTAATCGAACTAAACATCAGCAAATTTTAAAGACATTGCTTTTTGACTTTGCAACCATTTGAAAGTCGGATTTCAGAAGAGTTGCAGAAAGGGTAACTCCCAGGATGCCAGGCGGCTGTGAGGCTGGAGGAGGGTCACGCTGTAACGCAGCAGAAATCCGGCGTGAGCGAGCTTTGGAGGAAAGCCCTGCTGCACCTCTAGAAAACAAGCTGCTGGGGAGTTGTTTGTGTATGACAGGAAAAAGTAAACGGCCTGCATCACTTTGGCGAAGGTTACAGTGGCTCAGCCACAAATCCTGATGTGTACTGCTGACACAAACGCCATGTTCTCAACCAGCAGATTAATGCCCCCTTCTCGTGTATTTAGGCCTCCTGGTCATTTCTTGTGGTAATAATGATGTATGCCCCACCACTTGCTTCTTCTAGCATCTTGCATAAGTAAAGGTCATATTTTTAGGAATTCTGTGGTATAATAGAAATGTTGCTAATCACTACGATTCATGCTGGGCAACAGCTTATCAACTTTAATGATCATGTAACTGTAGTGTGCAGAAGCCGTGGTTAAAAGCGGCGTGGCGCACTGTCGCCTCACAGGGATCGGGTTTGGGGTTGGGTCCTGGCTTTTCTGCGAGTATGCGTGTCCTCCTTGCGTCTGCATGGCTTTTCCAAGACATGTATGTGAGCTGAACTGGACTGTCTAAACTGCCCATAAAATGTGAGTGGTGTGTGCACCTAAGGCTTTGGGAGGGGGCTCCAGCCCCCCATGAGGCTGAGCTGCAGAAAGCACCCACAGAGACCACCGAGTGAGTGAGCTACGTGCACGTGAGCCAGTTGTCATCCTTTCTCAGCTACATAAAATGTGATTAAGTATTATAAACCTCAAAGGGGTCCGACTTCATAGTCCAAGTGGGTATCCCTAATGCATGCATGTCTTATATGTACTACCTTTCAAAAACGGACTCTGCCGTTGAAATGATATATAATAGATGTCTTGTCCTTCACACTGGCTTCTGTGCCGGTGAAACAATGAATAAATAAAACATACCTATAAAATCAAATCTGTTGTTGTGATTCAGTATCATTATTTATTGATTTACTTTATTTTACTAAAAATACAAGTAATGAGATGCTTTGCCTCCTGTGTTTCATGAACACGGAATGGGAGACCAGTATGCCTAGTTATGCATTAAAACATCTCCGGAATAATCTGTCTTTCAGGAAGGGATTAGTTCAATCTCTCTAATCCACATCATGGGACCCCCAGATAAGCAGATGGCAGATAAGACAAAACCGCCACACAAACTCTCATCTACTCAGCTGCTGGCTAAATAATACCCAAATGACACCAAAAAAGAGCTTCAGTTTAGGAGCTGCATCTCAACTGGAGCACACAGCCAAACGGAATTAAAGAGCATTTAAATTTAAGTTATTCATGTCAAATTCATGTCATGGCTGCAGACGTCTGATCTGCGCTGCCCTCTCCCACCGTGTTGTCCTACTTTCACCCCAGGGCTCACAGCCATTTAATTAGAAATGTATCATGGCTACAAAGAATCCAATCTGTCAATACCGTGACGTCACATGCTACATACCACATCCTGGTTGTGCGATGCGCATCAGCGTGTATAGCGAGTGTTGCCTGATTGGTGGTGGTGTAATACCCTTGGGGCTTGACCTCAAAACCACATCTCTTGCTGGTGTTTAAAAGTCCACAATGCTCCATTCCATCACGAAATAATCCAGCCTTGATGCTGATTCAGGGGCGTTTCCGTCTGTGTGGGCTCCACATGGCTGGTTTCTATTCCAGTGGATGTGGAGTCTTGCGAGTAACCAGGTGGGCTGTGGGCACGGTGGGGAACCAGGTGGGCTGTGGGCATGATAGGGAATCAGGTGGGCTGTGGGCGTGGTGGGGAACCAGGTGGGCTGTGGACACGTTGGGGAACCAGGTGGGCTGTGCACGCGGTGGGGAACCAGGTGGGCTGTGGGCACGGTGGGGAACCAGGTGGGCTGTGGGCACGGTGGGGAACCAGGTGGGCTGTGGGCACGGTGGGGAACCAGGTGGGTTGTGGACACGGTGGGGAACCAGGTGGGCTGTGCACGCGGTGGGGAACCAGTTGGGCTGTGCGCATGATAGGGAATCAGGTGGGCTGTGGGCACGGTGGGGAACCAGGTGGGCTGTGGGCACGGTGGGGAACCAGTTGGGCTGTGGGCACGGTGGGGAACCAGTTGGGCTGTGGACACGGTGGGGAACCAGTTGGGCTGTGGACACGACGGGGAACCAGGTGGGCTGTGGGCATGGTGGGGAACCAGGTGGGCTGTGCACGCGGTGGGGAACCAGTTGGGCTGTGGGCACGGTGGGGAACCAGTTTGGCTGTGCGCATGATAGGGAATCAGGTGGGCTGTGAGCACGGTGGGGAACCAGGTGGGCTGTGGGCATGGTGGGGAACCAGGTGGGCTGTGCACGCGGTGGGGAACCAGTTGGGCTGTGGGCACGGTGGGGAACCAGTTTGGCTGTGCGCATGATAGGGAATCAGGTGGGCTGTGAGCACGGTGGGGAACCAGGTGGGCTGTGCGCATGATAGGGAATCAGGTGGGCTGTGTGTACGGTGGGGAACCAGTTGGGCTGTGGGCACGACGGGGAACCAGGTGGGCTGTGGGCACGGTGGGGAACCAGTTGGGCTGTGGGCACGGTGAGGAACCAGGTGGGCTGTGGGCACGACGGGGAACCAGGTAGGCTGTGGGCACGGTGTGGAACCAGTTGGGCTGTGGGCACGGTGGGGAACCAGGTGGGCTGTGGGCTAGGTGGGGAACCAGTTGGGCTGTGGGCACGACGGGGAACCAGGTGGGCTGTGGGCACGGTGGGGAACCAGTTGGGCTGTGGGCATGATAGGGAATCAGGTGGGCTGTGTGTACGGTGGGGAACCAGTTGGGCTGTGGGCACGACGGGGAACCAGGTGGGCTGTGGGCACGGTGGGGAACCAGTTGGGCTGTGGGCACGACGGGGAACCAGGTAGGCTGTGGGCACGGTGTGGAACCAGTTGGGCTGTGGGCACGGTGAGGAACCAGGTGGGCTGTGGGCACGACGGGGAACCAGGTAGGCTGTGGGCACGGTGTGGAACCAGGTGGGCTGTGGGCACTGTGGGGAACCAGGTGGGCTGTGGGCACAGTGGGGAACCAGGTGGGCTGTGGGCACGGTGGGGAACCAGGTGGGCTGTGGACACGGTGGGGAACCAGGTGGGCTGTGGGCACGGTGGGGAACCAGGTGGGCTGTGGGCACGGTGGGGAACCAGGTGGGCTGTGGACACGGTGGGGGACCAGGTGGGCTGTGGGCATGATGGGGAACCAGGTGGGCTGTGGGCACGGTGGGGAACCAGGTGGGCTGTGGGCACGGTGGGGAACCAGGTGGGCTGTGGACACGGTGGGGAATGTTTTTATACATCTCATCATCAGTTGACTCAACGGTCTTTCAGAGTCAGTAGGTCTAAAAGAGGGGAGAACATGTTGATGTTTGAGGGTGAAACTGGCAGACATATCAGATCACATGATGTGTATATTAAATCAGACATATAAGGTCACATGATGTGTATATTAAATCAGACACATCAGGTCACATGATGTGTATATTAAATCAGACATATCAGGTCACATGATGTGTATATTAAATCAGACACATCAGGTCACATGATGTGTATATTAAATCAGACACATCAGGTCACATGATGTGTATATTAAATCAGACACATCAGGTCACAGGGTGTGTATATTAAATAAGACATAAAAGGTCACATGATGTATATATTAAATAAGACATATCAGATCACAGGGTGTGTATATTAGGCTCACCCTGTGATCTGATATGTCCAATTTAACATACCCTATATACTATATGTGTGTATGTATGTGTATGTATGTATGTATGTATGTATGTATATATATATATATATATATATACACACACACATATATATATATATATATACACACAGTGCATCTGGAAAGTATTCACAGCCCTTCACTTTCCCCACATTTTGTTATGTTACAGCCTTATTCCAAAATGGATTAAATTCCTTTTTCCCCTCATCAATCTACACACAATACCCCATAATGACAAAGTGAAAAAGGTTTTGTAGAAATTTTTGCAAATGTATTAAAAATAAAAAACTGAAATATTGCATGTACATAAGTATTCACAGCCTTTACTCAGTACTTGGTTGAGGCACCCTTGGCAGCGATTACAGCCTCAAGTCTTCTTGGGTATGAAGCTACAAGCTTGGCACACCTATATTTGGGGTATTTCTCCCATTCTTCTCTGCAGATCCTCTCCAGCTCTGTAAGTTTAGATGGGGAGCGTCGCTGCACAGCTATTTTCAGGTCTTTCCAGAGATGTTCAATGGGGTTCAAGTCTGGGCTCTGGCTGGGCCACTCAAGGACATTCACAGACTTGTCCCAAAGCCACTCCTTCGTTGTCTTGGCTGTGTGCTTAGGGTCGTTGTCATGTTGAAAGGTAAACCTTCGCCCCAGTCTGAGGTCCTGAGCGCTCTGGAGCAGGTTTTCATCAAGGATCTCTCTGTACTTTGCTCCATTCATCTTTCCCTCGATCCTGACTAGTCTCCCAGTTCCTGCCGCTGAAGAACATCCCCACAGCATGATGCTGCCACCACCATGCTTCACTGTAGGGATGGTATTAGCAAGGTGATGAGAGGTGCCTGGTTTCCTCCAGACGTGACGTTTGGCATTCAGGCCAAAGAGTTCAATCTTGGTTTCATCAGACTAGAGAATCTTGTTTCTCATGGTCTGAGAGTCCTTAAGGTGCTTTCTGGCAAACTCCAAGCGGGCTGTCATGTGCCTTTTACTGAGCAGAGGCTTCCGTCTGGCCACTCTACCATAAAGGCCTGATTGGTGGAGTGCTGCAGAGATGGTTGTCCTTCTGGAAGGTTCTCCCATCTCCACAGAGGAACGCTGGAGCTCTGTCAGAGTGACCATCGGGTTCTTGGTCACCTCCCTGACCAAGGCCGTTCTCCCCCGATTGCTCAGTTTGGCTTGGTGGCCAGATCTAGGAAGAGTCCTGGTGGATCCAAACTTCCTCCATTTACGAATGATGGAGACCACTGTGCTCTTCGGGACCTTCAAAGCTGTAGAAATGTTTTTGTACCATTCCCCAGATCTGTGCCTCGATACAATCCTGTCTCGGAGGTCCACAGACGATTCCTTTGACTTCATGGCTTGGTTTCTGCTCTGACATGCACTGTCAACAGAGGGACCTTATATAGACAGGTGTGTGCCTTTCCAAATCATGTCCCATCAATTGAATTTACTCCAGGTGGACTGAAGTCAAGGTGTAGAAACATCTCAAGGATGATCAGTGGAAACAGGATGAACCTGAGCTCAATTTTGAGTGTCATAGCAAAGGGTGTGAATACTTAAGTACATGCAATATTTAAGTTTTTTATTTTTAATAAATTTGCAGAAATTTCTACAAAACCTCTTTCACTTTGTCATTATGGGGTATTGTGTGTAGATTGATGAGAAAAAAAAGGAATTTAATCCATTTTGGAATAAGGCTGTAACATAACAACATGTGGGGAAAGTGAAGGGCTGTGAATACTTTCCGGATGCACTGTATATAGTGGTGTGTGTGTGTGTGTGTGTGTGTGTGTGTGTGTGTGTGTGTGTGTACATACACACAGGGTGTTGTGATGCGTCTAGTGCAGCAGTGTGTAGTTGGAGGGAAGGTGCATGTGTTCTTCCAACCCGCTTGTGTCCTTCCTGCCCTTAGCTTGCTGCCGCTGGCTAGCCTCTGTGGCGAATAGGGAAGCATGCTAGCGTGTAAGCCTTCCCTTGCCAGTACATAGCCTCTCCCTCACCAAGACTCCTGCCCTTAGCTTGCTGCCGCTGGCTAGCCTCTGTGGCGAATAGGGAAGCATGCTAGCATGTAAGCCTTCCCTTGCCAGTACATAGCCTCTCCCTCACCAAGACTCCTGCCCTTAGCCTGCTGCCGCTGGCTAGCCTCTGTGGCGAATAGGGAAGCATCCTAGCGTGTAAGCCTTCCCTTGCCAGTACATAGCCTCTCCCTCACCAAGACTCCTGCCCTTAGCTTGCTGCCGCTGGCTAGCCTCTGTGGCGAATAGGGAAGCATCCTAGCGTGTAAGCCTTCCCTTGCCAGTACATAGCCTCTCCCTCACCAAGACTCCTGCCCTTAGCCTGCTGCCGCTGGCTAGCCTCTGTGGCGAATAGGGAAGCATCCTAGCGTGTAAGCCTTCCCTTGCCAGTACATAGCCTCTCCTTCACCAAGACTCCTGCCAGGCCTCCCCGTGGCCACACGTGGTAACTGGGGTCTTGCGGCCCCAGGCTAACTTGGCAGGGGATCTCGGAGCAGCAGCGGGCCCCAGAGATATGGTGTGCAGGCCCACCCTGGTGGACACGCCCTGGCACCTATCAACCACTGCCCCGCTGCCTTGTGGGTGAGTCTGGAAGACATAAGGCTAAGGGAGCTCACCCCAACAGAAAAGCAAGCTGTGGCGGCACGCTTCGAGGCGGTTTCCGAAAAACTGGATTTTTGGCAGCTCCCTGCAGTTGTGTGGAGGTGCCGGTCGTCTAGGGATCCCCCTTGCCATCGGAACCATCTCCTCTACAATCAAGTCATGTGGCGTTGGGGGAAGCGCCCCACCCCCCATGCCACTTTAAAAACCATCTCTGCTGCACAGGGATCTTCTGCTATCTGAGTCCTCAAAGGACCCACAAATAGAAGAAGGTGGTCATCATCGGGCACCATGGACAACCAGCAAGCAAGTGTGTGTGTATATATATATATATATATATATAGTGGTGTGTGTGTGTATATATATAGAGTGGTGTGTGTGTGTGTATATATATAGAGTGGTGTGTGTGTGTGTATGTATGTATATATGTATATATATGTATATATGTGTGTATATATATATATATATATAGTGGTGTGTGTGTGTGTATATAGAGAGAGAGTGGTGTGTGTGTGTGTGTGTGTGTGTGTGTGTGTGTGTGTGTGTGTGTGTGTGTGTGTGTGTGTGTATATATATATATATATAGAGAGAGAGAGAGAGAGAGAGAGAGAGAGAGAGAGAGAGAGAGAGAGAGAGAGAGAGAGAGAGAGAGAGAGAGAGAGAGAGAGTGGTGTGTGTGGGTGTGTGTGTGTATATATATATATATAGAGTGGTGTGTGTGTGTGTGTGTGTGTGTATATATATAGAGTGGTGTGTGTGTGTATATATATATAGAGTGGTGTGTGTGTGTGTGTGAAAGAAGTTTTATGTTTCAGTGCATTAGGTATGAGTTGATATGACAATGAATTGGGAAGTGGGTAATCTCAACCTTTGGGTCTGTCTCTGTTGTTCACATAGTCTTGTTTTCATTCAGCAGGCCAGATGGTCAAAACGTGGCACATCCGAATACTATGGACGAGAGTCTGAGAGATGTGTCATGAAATAACTGCCTGATGCAACACACTACTACTACAGCATGGACTGGGAATTGAGTGGTCTTTCATATTTACTGATATGCTCCGTATTGTTGCATGATTTATGTCCACTGTCACAAACCAAAAACTCGTTTTACTGTGAGCAAAGTAAGAAACTGTCCTCATGTCACCATGGTATACTTCACAATTGGTTTATAATTTATAAGTCAGTACAGGTTTATTTCACATTGTGCAGGTTTACTTCACAATGTGTGGGTTTATTTCACAATGTGCAGGTTTATTTCACAATGTGCAGGTTTATTTCACATTGTGCAGGTTTATTTCACATTGTGCAGGTTTATTTCACATTGTGCAGGTTTATTTCACATTGTGCAGGTTTATTTCACATTGTGCAGGTTTATTTCACAATGTGCAGGTTTATTTCACAATGTGTGGGTTTATTTCACATTGTGCAGGTTTATTTCACATTGTGCAGGTTTATTTCACAATGTGTGGGTTTATTTCACAATGTGCAGGTTTATTTCACATTGTGCAGGTTTATTTCACATTGTGCAGGTTTATTTCACATTGTGCAGGTTTATTTCACATTGTGCAGGTTTATTTCACAATGTGCAGGTTTATTTCACAATGTGTGGGTTTATTTCACATTGTGCAGGTTTATTTCACAATGTGTGGGTTTATTTCACATTGTGCAGGTTTATTTCACAATGTGCAGGTTTATTTCACAATGTGTGGGTTTATTTCACAATGTGCGGGTTTATTTCACATTGTGCAGGTTTATTTCACAATGTGTGGGTTTATTTCACAATGTGCGGGTTTATTTCACATTGTGCAGGTTTATTTCACAATGTGTGGGTTTATTTCACAATGTGTGGGTTTATTTCACAATGTGTGGGTTTATTTCACAATGTATGGGTTTATTTCACAATGTGTGGGTTTATTTCACAATGTGTGGGTTTATTTCACAATGTGCGGGTTTATTTCACAATGTGCAGGTTTATTTCACAATGTGCGGGTTTATTTCACAATGTGTGGGTTTATTTCACAATGAGCAGGTTTATTTCACAATGTGCAGGTTTATTTCACAATGTGTGGGTTTATTTCACAATGTGCAGGTTTATTTCACATTGTGCAGGTTTATTTCACATTGTGCAGGTTTATTTCACATTGTGCAGGTTTATTTCACAATGTGCAGGTTTATTTCACAATGTGTGGGTTTATTTCACAATGTGCAGGTTTATTTCACATTGTGCAGGTTTATTTCACAATGTGCGGGTTTATTTCACAATGTGTGGGTTTATTTCACAATGTGCAGGTTTATTTCACAATGTATGGGTTTATTTCACAATGTGCAGGTTTATTTCACAATGTGCGGGTTTATTTCACAATGTGTGGGTTTATTTCACAATATATAGGTTTATTTCACAATGTACGGGTTTATTTCACAATGTGCAGGTTTATTTCACAATGTGTGGGTTTATTTCACAATGTGTGGGTTTATTTCACAATGTATAGGTTTATTTCACAATGTACAGGTTTATTTCACAATGTGTGGGTTTATTTCACAATGTATGGGTTTATTTCACAATGTATGGGTTTATTTCAAAATGTATAGGTTTATTTCACAATGTGCAGGTTTATTTCACAATGTGTGGGTTTATTTCACAATGTGTGGGTTTATTTCACAATGTACAGGTTTATTTCACAATGTGTGGGTTTATTTCACAATGTATTTGTTTATTTCACAATGTGTGGGTTTATTTCACAATGTGTGGGTTTATTTCACAATGTATAGGTTTATTTCACAATGTGTGGGTTTATTTCACAATGTGTGGGTTTATTTCACAATGTATAGGTTTATTTCACAATGTGCAGGTTTATTTCACAATGTATGGGTTTATTTCACAATGTACGGGTTTATTTCACAATGTGTGGGTTTATTTCACAATGTACGGGTTTATTTCACAATGTGTGGGTTTATTTCACAATGTATATGTTTATTTCACAATGTATATGTTTATTTCACAATGTACAGGTTTATTTCACAATGTGTGGGTTTATTTCACAATGTATATGTTTATTTCACAATGTGTGGGTTTATTTCACAATGTGTGGGTTTATTTCACAATGTATAGGTTTATTTCACAATGTGTGGGTTTATTTCACAATGTGTGGGTTTATTTCACAATGTATGGGTTTATTTCACAATGTGTGGGTTTATTTCACAATGTATATGTTTATTTCACAATGTGTGGGTTTATTTCACAATGTATAGGTTTATTTCACAATGTGTGGGTTTATTTCACAATGTGTGGGTTTATTTCACAATGTATGGGTTTATTTCACAATGTGTGGGTTTATTTCACAATGTGTGGGTTTATTTCACAATGTATAGGTTTATTTCACAATGTATGGGTTTATTTCACAATGTGTGGGTTTATTTCACAATGTATAGGTTTATTTCACAATATATAGGTTTATTTCACAATGTACAGGTTTATTTCACAATGTACGGGTTTATTTCACAATGTGTGGATTTATTTCACAATGTATAGGTTTATTTCACAATGTGTGGGTTTATTTCACAATGTATAGGTTTATTTCACAATGTATGGGTTTATTTCACAATGTACAGGTTTATTTGGCACATACCATGTGAGGGTTTGTTTTCAGGGAAACAGAGTTGAGCCAACGGTTGTACGATATTCACGAGTATAGCATGCCATATTCAAACCATAGTGATAATATTTACCTACATTGAACGAATAGTGTACATACGATACACGTAAATACATAGTGATCTAGTCAGATGGCTCATTCCAGACAGATTACCAGAGCAGAAAGTGACAAGGCAAAGAAGAGGACAAGAGTCCAAAAATAAAAACAAGAACCACAGCATGCAAATAAACCTGAATGTAGCACATAAAAAGATAAAACGTGTTGGTACTGACTTCCATCCATCCATCCACCCATTTATCCATTATCCACACCACTTATCCTGCTGTCAGGGTGGTGGGGATGCTGGAGCCTATCCCAGCAGTCACTGGGCGGCAGGTGGGGAGACATTCTGGACAGGCCGCCAGGCCATCACAGGGCCGACTTAGGAAACCAAAATATGAATGTGGACGTTTGCATACATGCACCTTTCCTGTTCTCACAGTTTGTTATTTAGCAAAGCAAAGATCTTTATGTTCAGCAGTCACGTGAGACTTATTAGAAGTCTTAATTTCATGAAGACCGTTTTTCACATGCACCACATACACCACAGCGCAATACAACAACCAGATGGCAGCTCAAAAAGGTTTCACATGCAAAGTACGTTCATGCCAGTAATACGGTACACAATATGTTGCACCTGTGTTTTTTGAAAAGTCTAAAGTGATTGTGATCTTTTTAGGCTATAAGTTTTAATGGCTCATACAGTTCGTAGGTCTGATCCACACAGTGATTCTTTTAGCTGGGATGATGTGAACATTAAGATATCTTATGACCCATAGCAGGCAAGGTTAAGATAAGGCACCTCTATATGTACTGTACACCTCCACATGTACTGTACATCTACATGCACTGCACACCTCTATATGTACTTCTATATGTACTGCACACCTCTACATGTACTGCACACCTCTATATGTACATCTATAGGTACTGCACTCCTCTATATGTACACCTCTACATGTACTGTACACCTCTGCATGTACATCTATATGTACTGCACACCTCTATATGTACACCTCTGCATGTACTGTACACCTCTATATGTACATCTATATGTACTGCACACCTCTATATGTACATCTACATGCACTGTACACCTCTGTATGTACATCTATATGTACTGCACTCCTCTATATGTACACCTCTACATGTACTGTACACCTCTGTATGTACATCTATATGTACTGCACACCTCTATATGTACACCTCTGCATGTACTGTACACCTCTATATGTACATCTATATGTACTGCACACCTCTATATGTACATCTACATGCACTGTACACCTCTGTATGTACATCTATATGTACTGCACGCCTCTATATGTACACCTCTACATGTACTTTACACCTCTGTATGTACATCTATATGTACTGCACCTCTCTATGTACACCTCTGCATGTACTGTACACCTCTATATGTACTGCACTCCTCTATATGTACACCTCTACATGCACTGCACACCTCTGTATGTACATCTATATGTACTGTACACCTCTATATGTACACCTCTACATGTGCTGTACACCTCTATATGTATACATCTATAGGTACTGTACACCTCTGTATGTACTGTACACCTCTATGTGTACATCAATATGTACTGTACACCTCTATGTGTACATCTATATGTACTGTACATCTACATGTAATGTACACCTCTATATGTGCAGCTATATGTACTGTACACGTCTATATGTACTGTACATGTACTGTACACCTACATGTACATCTATACGTACTGTACAGCTCTATATGTACATCAACATGTCCTGTACATGTAGTATATGCACTGTACACCTCTACATGTACTGTACGTGTACTGTACATGGGTAGTACAGGAGCAGGTTCAGGGTTCACAGGTTCAGGGTTCACAGGTTCAGGGTTCAGGGTTCAGGGCTGAAAATAAAATCCAGCGCTTGTCGCTCTGCTGCAGCCAGGTTGGGATGCCAGAGGTCCACGCTGAAAAGGACTCGTGGCCCATCTTCTGGCAGTCCTGCAGAAACACACATTGTTCTGCTTTCAGGTAAATGTGCAGCTGTTGTTGTTTTGTTTGTTTGTGTTGATAGACTATGTTGGAGTAACCAACTCATTCATATTAACACCTTTACTGGAACTTATGCCTGCTTGTAAGTACTACTACAAGTACTGGAAAGGTGTCACTTCATGAAACACATTACCTTGCACATCAGGAGGTACATGACAAAACTCGTACGGGGAACCTCTGGCCTTTTTATTTTGTTATGTATAGTATGAGACAAGTAAAACAGGCATGGCTGTGTTTCTCTTCTACTCATCAACAGATATACTATGTACAAGCCTCGGCTCCAACTTTATGTATTTCAAAATGAAATGTGCTTCACAGACCCTTGTGAGAGATGGTGTGAAGGAACGAGTCATCCACCAGGAGGCAGTGTCCCTCCGACCAGCACTGAGGCTCCCCTCCCACAACCAGCTCACAAAGGGGAGGTGTCTGCAGGCCTACAATATACAATTTTTTGTTTTAGTTTTTCACCTCACTTACAAACGATGGCTTTTTAATGGTTTCACACTTGCTCAGTTCAGCGTGGGCTCAGACAGAAGCAGCGGATTATCGACGGAGGAGTCAAGAGCACCAAGTGTGCCACAGCTGGGGAGGTGAACCTCCACCCCAAATCATTCTAATCACACAAGATGTGTGACAGTCAGAAGCTAATCTGACTGCATCACAAGGCACTATGTAAGTTTGAGTTTTTATTATTAGTATTATTATTATTATTGTTATATACTCTGGTTGTGCTAAACCCTCACTAAATGCCATTGGAGCTCTTATTTTTCTGCAAAACGAAAGAAGGTTCTCGGTATTTGGTTAGCTCTTCAGTTTTAGTAAAGTCAGACAGAAAAATGGGAGGTGGTAACACAACGTGCAAGATATAATCATGCAGCCCCCCCCCCCCCCCACAGACACACAAACTCAGGATGTGTGAGACAGGGATGCGAGGCAAGTGTACTGTTGCCTTGCTCACTTGAACGTGTTTTCTTGTTTTTCTTAAATTTTGTGTGCCACTGAGTGTGCAAGACTTGTTCTCCCTGAAGATTATATTTTTATTACAAGTATCATGTAAGTACGTATGGTGGTGAACTTGTATTCTGATGTGATCAACTTGTATTTGGGTGTTTGGAGGTGGACTTGTATTTTTGATGTACAGGCTGTGACAACACATCTCGTCAAGTAGAACAGTAAAAAACCCATCTGTCCGTCTGGCTGGCTGGCTGGCTGGCTGGCTGGCTGGCTATCTTGTTTTTAAAAAAGGATCAAGCCCTGAACCCTTGGTGTGTTGACACCACTTCATTTTTCTGTCTTGATGCATGTTCAATAGCTCAGGTAAGGAAATCCCAGAAAGCTGAGTCAGTTCATCTGGACATCACTCTTCTGTTGCGCCCCGAACACGTTCCCTGTGATAGAAGACAATGTAGGGATCTAAAATCTCACAAAAGGACAGGAGAATGGTACTTCACAGACAAAAAAAATAATAATGACCTCAAGCACTTAGTGTGCAGGTAGATGTGTCAGTCATTATGTTGTCAAATGGGCATTTCTCCCACAAATTGGTACCTTTACATTTAAGACAAATTCACCAGATAGGTCCTGAGTCTGGAATAAACACTGAAAAGAGTGTCTATTTCCCTGATGTAGGAGGTGCTCGGAGTGAAGGGGCTCCAAGTAGCCGATTCCTCCAGAATATGGGGAAAGTCAAGGAATCCTGCATCTCATGAGCAGAGTTGTATGCTGGGTAAAGTAAGTAGATCTATAATGTATTGTGGTGGAAGCTCACTTAATACTTTTAAAGAAATGACTTTAAACCCCTGAATCAGAGTTATGGCCTATCTCTATTCTGGGCAACGTTTTAAAGTAGAATGATTCCGAGCATCTGGGTGGTGTGGCAGTCTATTCCGTTGCCTACTAACACAGGGCTCGCCGGTTCAAATCCCCGTGTTACTTCCAGCTTGGTCGGGCGTCCCTACAGACACAATTGGCCGTGTCAACAGGTGGGAAGCTGGATGTGGGAATGCGTCCTGGTTGCTGCGCTAGCGCCTCCTCTGGTTGGTTGGGGCACCTGTTCAGGGGGGGGGGGACTGAGGGGAATAGCATGATCCTCCCACATGCCCTGGTGAAATTCCTCACTGTCAGGTGAAAAGAAGCGGCTGGCGACTCCACGTGTATTGGAGGAGGCATGTGGTAGTCCACAGCCTTCCCTGGGTTGGCAGAGGGGTGGAGCAGCGACCAGGATGGCTCGGAAGAGTGGGGTAATTGGCCGGATACCGGGGGGGGGGGGGTCTAAAAAAAAGTAGAACGATTCCGACTCAGTCAAGTGCAGTGGGGAAATCTATTCCAATTCAGAAAACTCATGGATCGTGGATCAGTTTCCAGAAATCAGCAGAGTGGGTGAGGGCCTGTAGGAGAATATTAGATCACTGGCTGACGGCCTTCGGTTCTCGACATGAGAGCCCAAGATGTTGTAAACATTACCTCTCACTGTTCCTACCACATCACACGACCACTTACTTTCTTCCCAGTATGAATGTGTGTGCTTCTCACCAAGATGACAGCGTAGACATGTATTGGTGGGCCCATATGATCCCCCCAATGTGGCCCCGGGCACTAAAACGGAGAATCCAGCTGCTCCCAAGGTGTTACTGCTTATGAACGTACGTAGGGAGAGGAGTGTCCGGTAGGTGTAGGGACAGGAGCGACAATTGCTTGCGACACAGACGCCTGCTCTGTACAAGGGAAACACTGCCTGGCCCTGAAAGAGATGGTCAGCCGCATTACATACTGCTCAGGACAGACAACCACTGACAGCCTTGGAATATATAGGAATAGATATGCACACAAATGTTGAAGTAAAGTCAAGAGGTGCATTTTTGTTGGATGAACTACAATAATGCTGTTGAATATGATGGAGTGGTATGTTCTGATTTTCATGAGTCAAACAGGTTAGTCTTAAAGGAACTGTAACTTTTTTTGACGTTTACCAAAGTAAAATATATTTGGATGAGTATCGGCAAAAATGGAGGAGATAAATCAAATATCGGTGAAATTTACCACATTGTAAAGCACCGATTTCATTTTGAACTTCACAAACACCTCGTAAAAACCATGCAGATGTCACTTGGTCCACAATACTGCATAACAAACCACATGCCAAGGGTGCAGACTTTTCTGTAGGAAAAATGCAGAACAAATATGTATCCTGCTTAGTAGGTGACACGCTTGGAGTTATCATTTCTGGTACCTTTGGTCCATGATACGTCCATCCTAATTTTGGGTCAATGCCTCTCTGGTAAACAGCCTTGAACTCTGCCAAGATTACAGGGTAGTTGGCCTCTAAGACCTCGATGTCATGCCGATGAGCATCCCGTGGGAAGAAGGGGATGCTTGGGACATCTGGGAGGAAGAAAAGATGAGGCTTCTGGATAGTAGAATAGTTGTTCAGCCTGACCTGCAGTAAAATCAATCACTGGTTAGTGTCAAATTGCTGAACTGCTTGACAATGACACTGCCTGTCAAGGTTTTCTTGTGACCTATAGTTACATCAGATCAGTGATTCTCGATCCGGTCATTATGGACCCCAGTATCGCTGGTTTACTGTTCCACCAGGTATAACAAGTGAACACTATTAACTATCTTTGTATGTTGTATATTGTTGTATATTGTACTGATGGAAAGCCCTTTGGGACTTCCTTGTGATTTTGGGCTATACAAATAAATTTGACTTGACTTGACTGACCTTGCAGGATGGGAAACCAGCAAAACAGAGGCAATGGGGTCAGGACTGAGAACCATTGCATTAGATTTAGCACCAGATCAAGGTGCTTGTGGTAAAGAAATGCCGACATCACAAAAGGTTTTCTTCCAAATTGTTCAAGTTGTTACCGTATGCTTTTCTCCATGTAAATGTGGTAGTAAGGGGGCATCCTGGTGACTGGGCTAGATGGACAAATCTCACAGCGTATGAAGCTCTGGAAGCTTTTCTGTATATAAATGTGGTAGTGAGGGGGTGTCCTGGTGACTGGGCTAGATGGACAAATCTCACAGCGTATGAAGCTCTGGAAGCTTTTCTCCATATAAATGTGGTGGTGAGGGGGGAGTCCTGGTGACTGGGCTAGATGGACAAATCTCACAGCTTATGAAGCTCTGGAAGCTTTTCTCCATATAAATGTGGTAGTGGGGGGTGTCCTGGTGACTGGGCTAGATGGACAAATCTCACAGCGTATGAAGCTCTGGAAGCTTTTCTCCATATAAATGTGGTAGTGAGGGGGTGTCCTGGTGACTGGGCTAGATGGACAAATCTCACAGCGTATGAAGCTCTGGAAGCTTTTCTGTATATAAATGTGGTAGTGAGGGGGTGTCTTGGTGACTGGGCTAGATGGACAAATCTCACAGCGTATGAAGCTCTGGAGGCTTTTCTCCATATAAATGTGGTAGTAAGGGGGTGTCCTGGTGACTGGGCTAGATGGACAAATCTCAAAGCGTATGAAGCTCTGGAAGCTTTTCTCCATATAAATGTGGTAGTGGGGGGGTGTCCTGGTGACTGGGCTAGATGGACAAATCTCACAGCGTATGAAGCTCTGGAAGCTTTTCTCCATATAAATGTGGTAGTGGGGGGGTGTCCTGGTGACTGGGTTAGATGGACAAATCTCACAGCGTATGAAGCTCTGGAAGCTTTTCTGTATATAAATGTGGTAGTGAGGGGAGTGTCCTGGTGACTGGGCTAGATGGACAAATCTCACAGCGTATGAAGCTCTGGAAGCTTTTCTCCATATAAATGTGGTAGTGGGGGGGTGTCCTGGTGACTGGGCTAGATGGACAAATCTCACAGCGTATGAAGCTCTGGAAGCTTTTCTGTATATAAATGTGGTAGTGAGGGGGTGTCCCGGTGACTGGGCTAGATGGACAAATCTCACAGCGTATGAAGCTCTGGAAGCTTTTCTGTATATAAATGTGGTAGTGAGGGGGGTGTCCTGGTGACTGGGCTAGATGGACAAATCTCACAGCGTATGAAGCTCTGGAAGCTTTTCTGTATATAAATGTGGTAGTGGGGGGGTGTCCTGGTGACTGGGCTAGATGGACAAATCTCACAGCGTATGAAGCTCTGGAGGCTTTTCTCCATATAAATGTGGTAGTGAGGGGGTGTCCTGGTGACTGGGCTAGATGGACAAATCTCACAGCGTATGAAGCTCTGGAAGCTTTTCTCCATATAAATGTGGTAGTGAGGGGGTGTCCTGGTGACTGGGCTAGATGGACAAATCTCACAGCGTATGAAGCTCTGGAAGCTTTTCTCCATATAAATGTGGTAGATGGGGGTGTCCTGGTGACTGGGCTAGATGGACAAATCTCACTGCGTATGAAGCTCTGGAGGCTTTTCTCCATATAAATGTGGTAGTGAGGGGGTGTCCCGGTGACTGGGCTAGATGGACAAATCTCACAGTGTATGAAGCTCTTGAAGCTTTTCTCCATATAAATGTGGTAGTGGGGGGTGTCCTGGTGACTGGGCTAGCTGGACAAATATCACAGCGTATGAAGCTCTGGAAGCTTTTCTGTATATAAATGTGGTAGTGGGGGGGTGTCCTGGTGACTGGGCTAGATGGACAAATCTCACAGCGTATGAAGCTCTGGAAGCTTTTCTCCATATAAATGTGGTAGTGAGGGGGTGTCCTGGTGACTGGGCTAGATGGACAAATCTCACAGCTTATGAAGCTCTGGAAGCTTTTCTGTATATAAATGTGGTAGTGGGGGGGGTGTCCTGGTGACTGGGCTAGATGGACAAATCTCACTGCGTATGAAGCTCTGGAAGCTTTTCTCCATATAAATGTGGTAGTGAGGGGGTGTCCTGGTGACTGGGCTAGATGGACAAATCTCACAGCTTATGAATCTCTGGAAGCTTTTCTGTATATAAATGTGGTAGTGGGGGGGGGGGTGTCCTGGTGACTGGGCTAGATGGACAAATCTCACAGCATATGAAGCTCTGGGAGTTAGCGTAGCATGACAATTGGTTTAACACGTTTCCAAATTATGATGAAATGGATGGATGTTTAATAACACTTCAGCATTTTCTAAATCATAAAATTCACCATTATAATGCCACGATTTTACCCGTTTAGAAGGATTCACAATAAATGCTTGGGGGGGGGATTTTGCATGCAAAAAGCACAAAAAAGTCTAAACAAGTGTGTTCATTTATTTTACACGATTCCTTAGGGAACACATTACTCACAGACAAGAAGATGCATTGCATGGTAGTATGGACCAGTCTGAACTGTTTTTACCTGCTCTCGGAGTCCCTTGTGGATTCGCCCCATGCCCACCCAGCTGTAGCGCTTGGCATACTCTTGCAGTGCAGCATAACGTCTCTTGCCTTCTTCAGATGCCTGGACTGGGAACAAGGGATGACTCAGCACTGGATGGAGGTAGTCCCGTCCCTGCTCCTCATCCTCCCCCATTTCCATTGAAATACACGGGGTGACACGATCAGTTCTTGAAAACTTGGATGCTGCACTGCGCTTGCTTCCAGTGCTGGACAGCATGGTGTGCCTGCAGCCAGACATGAGTTTGCTGGGGTGCACTCGGCGCGGGGTAGGAAGGTCAGAGCCCATCCGATAACAGTACCAAAGAAAGAGGAGCAGCAGAGTCCACAAAAGCCCAGTCAGTGGACGCATGTCCAACTCAGCATATAGAGACGGGGGGAATGGGTTAACTGACCACTGCATCTTTTATAAAGGCTGAGAGACACTGTAATGATATGAAAGAAATGGGCTGATAAGTGATCATAAATGAGTATGTAAAATAAGACAAAGCCAGGGAGGGGGTGGTAGTTAAAATTACACTACAGTTTCTACTGGCTAAGTGGCAAAAATATATTGACTTTCAAATTAATCTTCGCCAAAATGACTCAAAATGTCTTTATGCATGCTCAATAATCCAGATAAGGAAATCACAGAAAGCTGAATCAGTTCATCTGGACACAACGTTTAATGAGAGAAACGTTTCTTCACACATCCAAGGGACTTAGTCAGTCTCAACTGACTGCAGGTGTCCCCCCCCTTATACACAGCACAGCTGCATAACAACCGAAACCAACGATTGGTTTCATATGCAAATAGGCATGACCATCAACCACCCTTAACACTGACCAAGTGTGTGTGCTCCTGAAGCTGTCTTCAGCCCACGTACTTCACATACAGGGGGCAGTACTATAGGCAGAGGCATGGGTGTGCTATGGATTCCCCAGTCTCTCCCGTAGTGGGACTCCCTAAAAACTTGGTGTTTCGCCCAGGGGCGGTGTCTTACTTACTGCGTCACACAGAGTGTCGTGTGCCTGATGCGCGTGCATTACTTCGTTTCGTCGCTCGCTTTTTGGATAAGCTAGCTAGCTAGCGAAATCGTAACCTAAAAAGTCATTTAATAACCTAATATTTGGCTTAACCCCAAGATTAAACCTACAAGAGACCTCTGGCCAAATGGTAACTTCATACAAAGATGCGATCATCGTTTTACGAAGATGCACTTAGATTTTTGCTCCTTGTACTGCTGGCATGGCTGCAACCGCGATTAACTAGAGTTCCCTACGACTAACTAGAGTTCCCTGCGACTAGAGTTCCCTGCAACTAACTAGAATTCCCTGCAACTAACTAGAGTTCCCTGAGACTAGAGTTCCCAGCGACTAATTAGAGTTCCCTGCGACTAGAGTTCCCTATGATTAACTAGAGTTCCCTGCGACTAACTAGAGTTCCCTGCGACTAGAGTTCCCTGCAACTAACTAGAATTCCCTGCAACTAACTAGAGTTCCCTGAGACTAGAGTTCCCAGCGACTAACTAGAGTTCCCTGCAACTAGAGTTCCCTACAACTAACTAGAGTTCCCTGCGACTAACAAGAGTTCCCTGCAGCTTTTCCCTGATAATTCTCAAATTGACCATCACGTTATACTGGAAAATATACAACCAAATAGTAAAATATATTGACAGTTAGCTGTCTAACAACAACAATCTACGCAGGCAGAGGTCTGTATTTGTATATTTGTATTGTAATATCTTGCATCAATAGATTTGTATTCTGATATCAATGTAGTATTTCTGAAAATAGATGGCCAGCTCAAACAGGCATGTTCCATGTAGGCTACATTGGTGCGCCTGTGAGACTAAATATATAAATTGTCATGGTCTCTGGTCGTGGCTCTCCCATCCCCTGATTGGTGCGTTAATACACCTGCACCCGGGGTCCTCAGTGATCCGGATTGCTCGGCTTCGCTCAACCTCCCCTGTTTCTGGTTGGCTGGCTGGCTCCTGCGCACCTGCGCCCAATCTCCCTGATTGGCCTTCCCTGGGTATATATGCCGCTTGGTTGCTCTGGCACTTTGTCGGGTCGTCTCACTCTCACCCCCTGAGACTCAGAGACATTCTTATCGCCAGAGTGCCTTGTCTTTGTTATCGTTCCCTTGTCCATTTCTGCTGTTTTGTAAGTTTTTCCTCATCCTGTTTGTCAGCCCTCCCCGCTATCTGTACCTGTGGTTTTTGTTTCCTTTTAATAAAGGAGTTTGTCGGAACTGGTTTGCCTCCACCGTCTGCACTTGGGTCCTCCTCTTTGCGCCTACCGTGACAAAAATTATAGGGAAAAAAAACATGAATATTCTGTATGCCTTCATACTTGATATGCATTAAGTAAACCCATTCTCATATTGTATGCGTGTATTATTTAGTCTAGTTTGCCTCATTTTCCAATCTTTAGAAATAAAACTGGCCCGCACTTTGCCACTCAGTCCAACTTCTCATTTTCATCCAAACTAAAATAAAAAACCAAGTGCAATTTATTTTCATCATCTCCCAATACTGTGCTCGATAGATGGTGGAATGGCGCAAAATGTGACTTGTAGAAAAGACGGTCACAGAGCTCCACGCGCATCAAGCACACGACACACCGTATGACGCAGGACATAAGGCACTGCCCCCGAGCGAAACACCAAGTTTTTAGGGAGTCCCCACCTACCTTGTAGTGGCCAACTTGTATATGGAGGAAGTGGAAAAGAGGCTCTGATGTTCTATCTAGGGACACCACCTAGCCATTGGTTCAGATTTGTGGATGACACCTGGGTTAAAATTAAATCTCAGGATGTAGCACATTTCACTGACCACATTAACTCTGTGGACACCACATCAAGTTCACCAGCGAGGATGTGGAACATGACAGGGTAGCCTTCTTACACTGTGAAATTGCAGTTGGTGATGGGGGACATTTGATTGTTGATGTGTACCGTAAACCAACACATACTGATCAGTACTTAAGGTTGGACTCTCATCATCCACTGGAGCACAAACTAGGAGTAATCAGGATGCTGTACCACTGAGCTGACAATGTCTCCACCCACACAGCAGCCGGGGAAGAGGAGAAGTCCCACATTAAACAGGCCCTGGTTAAGTGTGGTTATCCTAACTGGGCGTTTGTCAAAGCCAGGAAGACCCCAAACAGTGCACCAGCTGATCCAAGAGAGGAGAAGGACAACAGCTGTCTAAGTGTAAACCAGTGGTGATTCTGTATGTGGCAGGAGTGTTGGAACAGTTGAGACACATATTTTCCAAACACTGCGTCTCAGTTGCTTTCAAACCCCAAACAGAGCAATATAGTGTATGCTGTTAAGTGCCAGGAGGATTGACGTGACTTGTACATCAGGGAAACTAAACAGATGCTGGCCAAGAGGATGGCACAACACGGGAGATTTAACACATCAGACCAGGACTCCACAGTCTACACCATCTACAGGCCAGGACTCCACAGTCTACACTATCTACAGACCAGGACTCCACAGTCTACACCATCTACAGGCCAGGACTCCACAGTCTACACTATCTACAGGCCAGGACTCTACAGTCTACACCATCTACAGGCCAGGACTCCACAGTCTACACCATCTACAGACCAGTGGCCACTTTTTCAAGGATGAGGATGTGCACATAGGGAGGAACGCTGGTTTGAACAGGGAGTCAAAGAGGTCACCTATGTGAGGAGGGGAGGACCAGGGTGTGAGTGAGTATGGTGGTGCTGTTAGGTGTAAGTGACGGCTGAAGACGATTAATATTGCGTAGGTGGAAGTATGCAGACCAAGTAACATTGTTGATGTGAGCTTCAAAAGATAATGTGATGTCCAGGATGACACCCAGACTCTTAACCTGAGGCGATGGGGGAAACTATAGAAATGTCAATAGTAAGAGAAAAACTATCAGTTTTGGCCAAAGTAAATTTAGTGCCTCCTAGGAGGACCTCGGTTTTATAACTATTAAGTTTTAGGAAGTGGTATGAAAACCAGGATTTAATTTCTAGTAAGCAGTCAGAAAGGGAAGTGGGCAGAAGAGTGGAGGTAGGTTTGGTGGATAGATAAAGCTGGGTGTCATCCGTGTAGCAGTAAAGCTGAATGCCAAATTTCCTGAAAATGTGGCCAAGAGGTAGTAGGTAAATAATGAATAGGAGGGGTCCCAATACAGAGCCATGGGAAACACCAGTAGTAACAGGAAAGGACTGAGATCTCAAATTTCTAAGCTGGACAAACTGAGTGCAGCCAGAGAGATATGATCTAAACCAGTCAAGGGGGGTGCCAGTTATTACAATGGAAGCTAATCTTTCTAGGAGGATGTTATGTGAGATGGTATCAAAGGCTACACTCAGATCAAGGAGGACAAGTATGGTTAAGAGCCCAGAGTCAGCTGCCATCAACAGATCGTTAATGATTTTCACCAAGGTGGTCTCCGTACTGTGCATGGAGCGAAAACCAGACGAATTGTTCAAACAGATTGCTGTTAGTCAAGTGAGCGTGTGTCTGAGATGTGACTGTTCTTTCAAGTATTTTAGAAAGAAATGGTAAATTTGAGATTGAGTGAAAATTATTCAAATTGTTGGAGTGTGCACCAGGTTTCTTGAGTATTGGAGTTATTGCAGCTGTTTTGAGAGATGAGGGAACAAGACCAGAGGTAAGGGAGGAATGTATGATATCAGTTATTAAAGAGGATAGAGAAGGTAGACAGGCTTTTACTAAATGAGTAGGAAGGGGGTCTAACTGACAGGTAGATGATTTGGATTTGCAATTAAGACCAGATATTTCTGCAACAGTTGGGAGTTTAAAACTAGATAGTGAAGAACAGAGGGGGACATAGGAGGGTGAATAGGATAAACTGTATGTAGTATTGTTTAACGAGGTCAATTGCTGATGAATATTTTCAGTTTTGGCATTAAAAAAGGTCATGAAGGCATTACATTGACCAAATGAATACAGGTGAGATGCAAGAGTGTCCGTGGCCGTAAAATATTGTTTACCACGGAAAACAGGGTTCTATTGTTCCCTTCACCTGATCTAATTAAATTTGCGTAATAAGACAATTTAGCTGTGGACAAAGCCTCCTTATAATGAAGAATGTGGTCATTATACATGTCTTTATGAACAACAAGGCCAGTTTTCGTGTAAAGGCGTTCCAGGCGACGGCCTTTAGCTTTAAACTGACCTAGTGCAGGTGTAACCAAGGGGCAGAGTGGGTAAAGGAAACAGACCGGGTTTTTAAAGGTGCAAGATCGTTTAAAAGACTATCAAGGCCACCGTTGTAATGAGAGACCAGTTCGTCTGGGGTGGATGAATTGTCTTTGCTGGGGAGGTTATCAATTTCACTAGTGAGAGCAGATAAATCAATATTCTTAATATTACGGAACCAGATGGAGCGTGACACATTTGTTTTGGATACTGTTAAAATAACATGGCAAGACACTAACTTGTGGTCGGAAATGGGCAAATCAGATGCACTGCAGTTAAGAGGAGTTACACCAGAGCAGCAAATCAGATCAAGTATGTGTCCTGCATGTGTATATTAAAATCACCCAGCAATATTACATTGGGGGATAAGGAACATAAAAAGGTTAGAAAAACAGAAAGTTCGTTTAAGAAATCGTTGTTGGGCTTGGGTGGTCGATAAACAGTGGCTAGTCTGGTAGGATTTGGCCCATTACACCCCCCCCCCCGGCCGCTGTCACGGGATTTGCGGGTGGACACAAACCCAGGAGGAATAGTTTGATTAAACAGTGAAAAGTCATTGGGTTGTTGCCACGTCTCAGTCAAGCATAGGAAATCAAACTTACGATCATTCAGTAGATCACGAAGTAAGAGTCCCTTGTTGGTTGGCGAGCGGATGTTAAATAACCCGATGGAGAGGTTGTTTTTCCCGGTTTTGATGCTAGCCGACCTGGCTAGGTTAGCTAGGGCTCTGTGGGCAACAGTCCGTCGGGGTCTTGAGGGTCGAGGACAGGAAGACCAGAAGGAACGAGGACAGGAAGACCAGAAGGAACGAGGACAGGAAGGCCAGAAGGAACGGGGACAGGAAGACCAGAAGGAACGAGGACAGGAAGACCAGAAGGAACGAGGACAGGAAGACCAGAAGGAACGAGGACAGGAAGGCCAGAAGGAATGGGGACAGGAAGACCAGAAGGAACGGGGACAGGAAGACCAGAAGGAACGAGGACAGGAAGACCAGAAGGAACGGGGACAGGAAGACCAGAAGGAACGGGTTGGGTTTGTGTCATCGAAGCTCCAGCGGGATCCACGGTGACTGTATTTCTGACGAAAATGACGAACCATATGCCGGTGAAGCTGCAGTGCTGGTGGAGGCTCAGAGAGGTGGGGGGGGGGGGTGGTAGTCGAACAAGTTCCGCTGCCTGTATTGAAGCAGCGGTGTTACTGGGTGGAGTGTGAAAGATAAAGTAATCCAGGAGAACATGGTCCATTTGAACGGCCCACTGATCCACATGACTGCTGGTGTTGTACCAAACCTAGGCTCCGGAGTAGAACGGCAGTCGCTGGGGGAGGCGAGGGGACCAGTAGCCAGGTATAAAACAACTGGTAGCCAAAAACACACGAGATTGTCAGATAAAAACAAAATGAAAACAAGCAAACGTGTCTGAAACTGTCAGCAGAATGAGCTACTGTTCATTTAGCTAAAGGAACAGTAGAGACAACTGTGGTGACAGGAGTTAATACTAATATTTATACCAATACTTACCACCTGGGGGCAGTAGCCACAGACGTGCCTACCTGTGAGCTATAACAGTATTGTCTTTAGTAGTCTGTAGGATTCCGGCAGAAGAAGACACCACACGATACTTGATGCACATGTTAGCTGAGTTGTTACAGTACTTTAATAAATAGTTGTAATTGTTGAACCCAAGTTTCTTCATTTATAATAAGAAACATTACATGGTAGCAGGAGTGGTCCAGAGACAGCCGTCATGGAAAGTTTGAAGCCGCCTGACGCTGTGAATGGGGCCGGAAATGTGGACTACGAGGGGCGGGCGTTCAAACAGCGATTCATGCTGCACCTGCAAGCCCTCGGCCTGCAGGACAAACCGGACGCACGGAAGACTGCGCGGGACCTCGGGCATTGCAGGTACACAACACGTTTGTTTATACCGACGCAGCTAATGAGGACACGTCCGTCGAAGTTTGATGAGCACTGTTCGCAAAGGAAACACGCCACATTCGAGCGGTACGTGTTTCGCATGCGCACGCAGCAACATGGTGACAGCTTTGACATTTTTTTGACGGACTTGAAGTTGAAAGCTAAGACATACAGATTTGGAGAGCTGCATGATTCAATGATCCGGGATCAATTAGTCTTTGGCATTAATGACAAGAAAGTGAGAGAGAGAGATTACTACGAGAAACGGACCTTAGCTTAGCTGGAGCTGTGAGGATAGGATACGCCCTGCTAGTGAGGTAGCAGCCCTGCAACGTGCTAGAACGTTCGGTGGTGGCGCGAAGGAAAGTGAAAAAGACGTCGCAGCGATGGCCACGGTGCCTGCCAGCACGGGCACAGAAACAGAGAACATCACGGCGGCAGTCCAAACATCAAAAGGGCTTAGAGACTTTTAATTGTAAAAGATGTGGCACTCGACATGCACCAAAACAATGCCCAGCTTATGGCAAAGTCTGTAATAAATGTAAAGGCCAGAATCACTATGCGAAACGATGCTTTTCCCAGGGGAAACAAAGCCGAGGTGGATGTGTGCATGCAGTGGAAGAAACTGATCTCTGATTCATTCTTCGTCGGAATGGCAGCGCAGGAAGATGTCACACCTAAAGGGACTGAACAGTCAAGTGTGAACAGAGTTGAGCAGGACAAGTGGACTGTTCCAGTGCATATAAACGGAGCTGTCATTCCTCTCAAGCTGGACACAGGAGCAAAGGCTAACCCGATGAATGAGCTCAACATCAAAGCCATGAAGGTACAGCCATACATTCATCCAAATTCTATTCCACTCAGCCTACAATGGGCAGCTCATCAACACCAAAGGCACATGCAGACTCAAGGTGAGAGTTAAAGGAAAAAAACACAACCTCACGTTTGTAGTAGTTCCAGAGGGACACGACTCACTGCTTGGTGACCAGTCATGTGAAAATCTAGGCTTAGTTAAGAGGGTGTACCGCGTACCGCGTCAATGTCAGTGCACAGAACAGCATAGAGTCAATAGTGGATCAGTATCCAGACAGCTTCAAAGGGTTTGGTGTATTACCATTCACCTACAAGATACAGCTAAAAGATGATGCACAGCCAGTCGTCCATGCTCCCAGGCGGGTTCCAGCACCTCTACGAGACAAGCTGAAACAAGAACTCGACCGAATGACGTCACTGGGAGTAATAAAAAAGGTGGAGGAGCCCACAGAGCAGGTGAATTCGATGGTGTGTGTCAAGAAACAGAACGGCGACCTAGTACATGTGTGCATGGATCCAAAAGACTTGAATGCCAACATAAGAGGGAACATTACCAAATTCCAACTAGAGAGGAAATAACAAGTGAGATGGCTGGTGCAAAGTTCTTCAGCAAGCTGGATGCACCCCAGGGCTTTTGACAGATAAAACTACACGAGAATAGCACAAAGTACTGTACATTCAATACACCATTTGGCCGCTACTCTTTCCAAAGGCTGCCTTTTGGAATCTCCTCTGCTCCCGAAGTGTTCCACGGGACCATGGAGCACATCATAGAAGGTATTGACGGGGTACATGTGTATGTGGATGACATCGTGCTATGGGGATCCACACTGGAGCAGCACAATGAGAGGCTCATCAAAGTGCTCCAAAGCATCCAGAAGTATGGACTCAAGCTGAACAGAGCAAAATGTGAGTTTGGTGTGAACGAAATCACCTCTCTGGGAGACAAACTGTCAGAAACGGGTGTGGAGCCAGACAAGGTGACAGCAATACTGGAGATTTGCAGGCCCGAGGATAAAAAAGGTGTGTTGAGAGGGCTGGGAATGTTCAATTTCATCGGCAAATTCATGCCAAACCTGTCCTCAAAAACTGTGCACCTGAGAGAGCTGTTGCACGACAGAACTGAGTTCAAGTGGACTGAGGATCATGAAAAGGAATGGACACGACTGAAAACCACTCTCACAACAGAACCAGTGCTGACGTTCTTCGACCCGTCCAAAAAGATAAAGATATCCACTGATGCATCGAAAAATGGGATTGGAGCGGTGTTACTACAGGCTGATGGAAAACAATGGAGGCCAGTCGCCTACACATCAAGAACAATATCCATGGCTGAATGTCGCTATGCACAAATTGAAAAGGAGTGTTTGGGACTGGTATATGGCTTTGAAAAATTCCACAGTTATGTCTATGGCTTACCAACGTTCGTGGCAAAGACAGACCACAAGCCGTTAATAGCCATCATCAAGAAAAACCTCAGCGAGATGTCAACGGGAATTCAAAGACTGATGATGAAGCTACAATGCTATGATTTCGACCTGATCTACACACTGGGTAAGCACATTGTGCTCGCTGATGCTTTGTCCAGGGGTGACGACACAGTGTGAAGTACGCAGCGGGAGCTCCACAGAGACGGATGTGTTCTCCACGTGAACCTGATTACTGAATCACTACCCATGTCTGACAGGAAATCCAAGCAGATTGCAGCTGAAACAGAAAAGGGCACAGGCCTACAGAAAGTCATCAAGAATCTGAATGAGGGTTGGCCTAGAGGTGAATGTCAACAGTATTACAACATCAGAGCTGAGCTGAGCGTTGTCAACGGGCTTCTACTCAAAAAAAACAGAATTGTCATTCCTCAGTCACTGAGACCAGAGATGCTGAAAAGGCTGCACGAGGGGCACCTCGGTATGGAAACATGCAAGAGAAGGGCCAGAACAGCCGTTTATTGGCCAGGAATCAATGCAGACATCGATAGGCTGGTCTCAAGCTGTGAGACCTGTCTGAAATATCACGCAAAACAGCCAAAAGAGCCAATAGCAATCACAAACCTACCAGACGAGCTGTGGCAGAAAGTTGGGACTGACCTGTTTCACCTGGATGGAAAGAATTACCTGCTGGTGATCGACTACCTGTCAAATTATCCAGAGATGGCGCTGCTTCCCAGAATGTCTGCTACTTGAGTGGTTAGACACACGAAGTCAATATTTGCAAGACATGGAATCCCACAGGTCGTCTACAGTGACAATGGACCATGCTACAGCAGCAAAGAGTTCCAGGACTTTGCCTAAGAGTATGACTTTCGACATGTGACCTCAAGCCCCCTGTATGCCCAGTCAAATGGTAAAGCAGAAAAAGGAGTTCACATAGTCAAACAGCTGCTCAGATCCATATCTAATAGCTCTGTTAAGTTACCGAGCTTCGCCGCTTGAACGTGGCAAGTTTCGTGCTGAGATTGTGATGGGACGTAGGTTATGCGCCATGCTTCCCTGCACTGAAGAGCAAAAGAAGCACAAAGAGGTGAAACAGAAACAAAAGCATCTGCAAAAAAGACAAAAAGCAAACTATGAAAAGTCATCGAGAAGCAGCTGGAATAAGAAAGCCATTGTTCAGGAGGAAGTAAGTCCAAGACCCTACACAGTCAGAACAGAGGATGGTCAAATCCTGAGGACGAATCAAAGCAGCTTGCTGAAAACACGAGACACTGCAAGAACAAACAAATGAAGAAGATCCAACCTGCAGTGCATCCGCTGAAGCGCCAGCTGAGCAGAGGCACACATCACCTGCACACTCACCTGTGCTGAGAAGATCCACACGCAAGATGGAAGCACCTGACTGGTTGAATCTGTAATGGAAGAAAAAGCTGAGCTGTATCCTTGTGATATAGTCTTGAAAGAAAGACTGCAATCAAACATGAACACTTAGTAAAAGGAACCTGGTTATGCTGGTAGAAATAGCTCTATGTGCTTGTTCGTTCTGCTGGAAAAACGAGATACATATGTTTGTTTATGCTGCTGAAAAAGCTGCTGTTCATGCTTGTGGGTGACAGGATGTTTTTATTACAGTTGGAAGTTGCTACTAAGGCTAGATGAATAGTTTGTTTGTGTAGCGCTGTATGTAAAGGAAAGGGGATGTGGTGACAGGAGTTAATACTAATATTTATACCAATACTTACCACCTGAGGGCAGTAGCCACAAACGTACCTACCTGTAAGCTATAACAGTATTGTCTTTAGTAGTCTAGGATTGTGGCAGAAGAAGACGCCACACGATACTTGATACACGTGTTAGCTGAGTTGTCACGGTACTTGAATAAATAGTTGTAATTGTTGAACCCACGTTTCTTCATTTATAATAAGAAACATTACAACAACGACAGAGCAAAGAGATCCAGCGGGCAGCGGCGGCTAGTTTCTCCGGCCTTCACCCAACATCAGGCTATCTCCTCTGGTCTGTCCTTCACCTGTCTTCATAAACTGCAGTTGGTCCAGAATCCAGCTGCCTGTATCATGAGCAGAACTCCTTCCATAGACCACATCACTCCTGTTCTGCAGCAGCTCCACCGGCTCCCTGTTGAATACCCTACTGACTTCAAGATCCTGCTCCTCACCTTTAAGACCCTTAATGACCTAGCTCCTTAATACCTTTCTGAACTCCTTCATATCCACACGCCCTCTCGCACTCACATCCTCTTCTGCCCTCCAACTCACTTACACCGTCGGCCCGCTGGACTACCATGGGGTCTAGAGCCTTCAGTCGTTCTGCCCCCCGCCTATGGAGCTCTCTCCCACAAGACCTTCACAACACCGACTCCCTTTCAACCTTCACATCCCATCTCAAAACGCACCTTTTCAAACTGGCATGTTCAGTCTGAGCCACGCCTCACTGAGTTTTGTGCAGATGATGATTTTATCTGTTGTGTTAACTTTTTATTGTCGACCTGCTTTGTTCTGAATTTATGTGTCATAAAGAGATGCTGGTTTTTTACTGTCTTCTGTAAGGTGTCCTTAAGTGCTCTGAAAGGCGCCCACAAATAAAATGTATTATTGTTCTTCTTATTATTATTGTTATTAACGTGTAACATTAACAGTCACCCCGTTGCATTTGTGCTCAGCCCTGAGTACACACAGCGCAAGCCGCTCCATTTGCTCCACTCATCTGACACGTCAACATCCTTTCAGATGTGGCCATCGTTGTGTGTGTGTGTGTGTGTGTGTGTGTGTGTGTGTGTGTGTGTGTGTGTGTGTGTGTGTGTGTGTGTGTTCCGGGCTTCTTGCAGAGGATCGTGGCACGAGTATTGGCAGGTAGAGAGAGCCCAGGCAGGCTCTAACGTGATACAACACGCCGGCACTACACAACACAACACAACACAACACAACACAACACAACACCCTCCCTGCTTCATTCTCCCCGTATGTGCTGCGCATCCGCCCCTGCAGGTCTCCCGTTCTGCGCAGCCGCTTATCTTAAACAGCCGCATCCGCAAACCATCGCGTGTCCCCCTACCATTACGGGGGGGGGGGTCAGCATGAATATCTTACGGCACATGCATGCGTCTAAAGAAGCAGTCTCATAGCACGCGCGCAGTTTACCTTGTTGTGCGGTGCAGCCTGAGCAGCTGCTCTCACTACACCGCTGCAGCCCCAGCGTCCCACACGCCGCCTCGCCAGTCCCCCGTGCGACCACTAGGGGGCAACCTGCAGCCTTAACGTCGAACACCGCCTCTCCAACGCCGCGAGTCCCCCGTGTGACCACTAGGGGGCAACCTGCAGCCTTAACGCAAATACCCTCACACCATAACTGACTGCGTCAACCACCAGCAGCCACACGGGCATTTTCCAGCAGCGGCAGCAGCAGCGGCGGCGGCGGCGGCAGCAGAAGCAGCAGCAGAGGCAGCAGCGGCAGCGGCAGAGGCAGCGGCAGAGGCAGCGGTAGCGGCGGCAGCAGCATCCCTATGATAATAGCCCTTCGTCTCCCCGAAGCAGCAGGAGATCCCGCCGAGGAGCACGGCCGCCCGGTGCAGCCAGCGCGGAAGAGCAAGGTAAGAGCGCGACACCTGGATGAACATGTCGTCGTCCCGGAGAGGTGCAGCCTTCATGTCCTCCACACAAAGAGGCCGGGTGATGCCGCCTCGTACAGCCCCATCAGCATCAGCATCATCATCATCATCATGGACACAACACCGCGCTGGTATTTCCGTCGAGGAAACGCCTCGAATAACGACAGACAACCATGTATGATGATAGATGACGTGTTGTGATAGATGACGTGTTGTGATGGATGATGTGTTGTGATGGATGATGTGTTGTGATGGATGATGTGTTGTGATAGATGACGTGTTGTGGTAGATGACGTGTTGTTATAGATAATGTGTTGTGATAGATGATGTGTTGTGATAGATGACGTGTTGTGATAGATGATGTGTTGTGATAGATGACGTGTTGTGATAGATGACGTGTTGTGATACAGGCCGTATGATAAAAGACATGTGACGTGACGGGAAGTGTGTAGTCCGCGCTGCATGACGGGTGGGCTGAATATCGCAACACCGCAATTTCTGCCATTTGCTTGCAGACTTTGGGAAGAAAATACACGCGGGGGGGGGCGCGCGCGCGTGCGTGTGTGTGTGTGTGTGTGTTTCACCCATGCTTGCTATCATAGTTTAGATTAGACAGCAGATACATGGGTCTGTAATTTGGTAAATCCAGCCAGTATGCTGTTGAACTGTTGTGTAGACCTGCCCTCCACCAGCGTGGCCTGCATGCTGTACATACACGTCACGTAGCTGCTGGCTTTCTCCCGGGGACACCGAAAGGAAATACGGGTGGCTGGCTGGCTGGCTGGCTGGCTGGCTGGCTGGGTGGTGTTTTCAGAAGGGTATATATAGTAATGTGGTAAACATGACAGGTGCGTGCCAAGTTGAGAGACTGTGGTTCAGTTAAAGTGACTCTTGTCCCTCTCAGGGCTGTGATGATGAGTAATGGGAAAATGATCAGCTGATTAATAATGTTGCTCATTAAACCTGTGTGTTTAATCATTTGGCTCTTTACAGGTCACCCAGACACATCCAAAGCCATGGGGCTCTCACTTGTCACTGTGATACTGTCTGTCTCTCTGCTCCACCTAGTTTCAGGTAAGAAATGTGTGTGTGTGTGTGTGTGTGTGTGTGTGTGTGTGTGTGTGTGTGTGTGTGTGTGTGTGTGTGTGTGTGTGTGTGTGTTGTTCTACTGTCGAGGTGGAGAATGGCCATGCAGCTAGGAAAACACAACTCTTCTGGTTGTGTTTTTGTAGCTGAAATTAGTTTCCTCCATAGGGTGTCTGTGCTCAGCCTTAGAGATAGGGTGAGGAGCTCAGCCATAGAGATAGGGTGAGGAGCTCAGCCTTAGAGATAGGGTGAGGAGCTCAGCCTTAGAGATAGGGTGAGGAGCTCAGCCTTAGAGATAGGGTGAAGGGCTCAGCCTTAGAGATAGGGTGAGGAGCTCAGCCTTAGAGATAGGGTGAGGAGCTCAGCCTTAGAGATGGGGTGAAGGGCTCAGCCTTAGAGATAGGGTGAAGGGCTCAGCCTTAGAGATAGGGTGAGGACCTCAGCCTTAGAGATAGGGTGAAGGGCTCAGCCTTAGAGATAGGGTGAGGAGCTCAGCCATAGAGATAGGGTGAGGAGCTCAGCCTTAGAGATAGGGTGAGGAGCTCAGCCTTAGAGATAGGGTGAGGAGCTCAGCCTTAGAGATAGGGTGAGGAGCTCAGCCTTAGAGATAGGGTGAAGGGCTCAGCCTTAGAGATAGGGTGAGGAGCTCAGCCTTAGAGATAGGGTGAAGGGCTCAGCCTTAGAGATAGAGTGAGGAGCTCAGCCTTAGAGATAGGGTGAGGAGCTCAGCCATAGAGATAAGGTGAGGAGCTCAGCCTTAGAGATAGGGTGAAGGGCTCAGCCTTAGAGATAGAGTGAAGGGCTCAGCCTTAGAGATAGGGTGAGGAGCTCAGCCTTAGAGATAGGGTGAGGAGCTCAGCCATAGAGATAGGGTGAGGAGCTCAGCCTTAGAGATAGGGTGAAGGGCTCACCCTTAGAGATAGGGTGAGGAGCTCAGCCTTAGAGATAGGGTGAGGAGCTCAGCCTTAGAGATAGGGTGAGGAGCTCAGCCTTAGAGATAGGGTGAGGAGCTCAGCCATAGAGATAAGGTGAGGAGCTCAGCCTTAGAGATAGGGTGAGGAGCTCAGCCTTAGAGATAGGGTGAGGAGCTCAGCCTTAGAGATAGGGTGAGGAGCTCAGCCTTAGAGATAGGGTGAGGAGCTCAGCCTTAGAGATAGGGTGAGGAGCTCAGCCTTAGAGATAAGGTGAGGAGCTCAGCCTTAGAGATAGGGTGAGGAGCTCAGCCTTAGAGATAGGGTGAGGAGCTCAGCCTTAGAGATAGGGTGAAGGGCTCAGCCTTAGAGATAGGGTGAAGGGCTCAGCCTTAGAGATAGGGTGAGGAGCTCAGCCTTAGAGATAGGGTGAGGAGCTCGGACATCCGGAGGGAGCTCGGAGTAGAGCCGCTGCTGCTTCGCGTCGAAAGGAGCCAGTTGAGGTGGTTTTGGCATCTGATTAGGATGCCTCCTGGGCGCCTTTCTTTGGAGGTTTTCCAGGCACATCCAACTGGGAGGAGAACCCGGGGTAGACCCAGAACTTGCTGGAGGGACTACAGGTCCAATCTGGCCTGGGAACGCCTTGGGATCCCCCAGGAGGAGCTGGAGGGCGTTGCTGGGGAGAGGGACGTCTGGAGTGCCCTGCTTAGCTTGCTGCCACCGTGACCCGACCCTGGAGAAGCGGCTGATGATGAATGAATGAATGGATGGATGGATGGATGGATGGATGGATGGATGAATGAATGAACTCTTCTGGTTAAGCACCAGTTGTTTGTTTTACAACTGCACTACCAAGTTTCCACCAATTTTGTCCATTGTGAATCTTCATGTCGCTGTTATCATCTGTAAATACAAAAAAAGAAGAAATATATGTACATACATAGCACCTTTTCTTTGTCAGGAATGAGCTTTATGACTCCTGACCCTGATTCTCAACCCACATCAACCCCAGACTCCTATCCACTTGGGGACCTGATCCATGCTGCCCTGCAGAGTAAGGAGTACCTGGGGCAGGCTTCTGTAGGCGCAGGTAGAGCAACACAGCCGTCAGTAACAGCTGCAGCACTGTGGCTACAGAATGACATGATTGTCACTCACCAGAATTGATGTTGACATTCACTGAAAACTGTGACGTTGCAGGTACGACCACCAACCCAACTCAGGCTGTCCCCCGCCTTGGGCAGACTGAGTCTACAGCCACAGTCATATCACCAGGAGTGCTTACGACAGCTTTAGCCTCGTCATCCTCACCCGGCCTGACGGGATCCAGGAACATGATGACATCACCGCCCATAGAAGAGGAGACCACCACAACCCTGATTACGACAACAACTATAACCACAATGCATATGCCAGGTACATGTTGCTGTGAATTTACTGGAAGCTGGTTTGCACTTAGCTTTGGCTGTTTTCCTCACAAAAGTGGTTCACATAAACTCGTGTCCAAAATGCCAGAGGGAATATTTACATTCACAATGTTTGTAATGCAACATTTTGCAAGCTGAAGGGGACACCAGCCGTTTCAGAACCACAAACTGTTCTCATGGTAGCACCATGTGTCTTTATGATTCACCTGCTGCCTCTGAGGGAAAACGAGAAGACACCTTTCTTTAATAGGATGATCAAACTTGTTTAGTCTTGAGTTACTTGCAAAGGAAAAAATGTGGATTTAGGTTTGACAGATGGAAAGAGGCAACAAGTCCATCACCTACAGTATCATTTCAACTTTGTAGCTGACTGTTAAGTTTAGATGAAGCTCAGCTACCAAACTTCAAACCATCTCAAGAGGTGTTCCACACAGTAAACAGCATCATCACATGTCTAGTTTACATTTAGTATCCAGCGCCACTCATGTTGTACCTATAGTATAGTTTCTAGATTATAATTTAACATGTCAATAACTTCTAATATTCAATTGTATGTGCCCCGGTCCTTCTCCTACAAGTAATGTTGTGCTTGTACAATACCTCTGGATGACAGAATTTAGTGCAAACGTTCTAAAGAGAGGCAGACAGAGGAGAGGGAATAGTAGCAGTTTATTTATACAGTGTATGCATATACATAGTATATACATACATATACATAGTATACACATACATATACATACAGTATATACTGTCACTTTGGTTTGCATGTCTCAAAATTTTCCAGTTGCCTCCAACCAGTCTTACACCTAGGGAGTAAAAAAAATCTGAGAAAAACTGTATGCAGTTGGGCGTCTGGGTAGTGTAGCGGTCTATTCCGTTGCCTACCAACACAACACGGGGATCGCCAGTTCGAATCCCCGTGTTACCTCCAGCTTGGTCAGGCGTCCCTACAGACACAATTGGCCATGTCTGTGGATGGGAAGCCGGATGTGGGTATGTGTCCTGGTCGCCACACTAGCACCTCCTCTGTTCGGTCAGGGTGCCTGCTCGGGGGGAGGGGGAACTGGGGGGAATAGCATGATCCTCCCACGCGCTACTTCCCCCTGGTGAAACTCCTCCCTGTCAGGTGAAAAGAAGTGGCCGGTGACTCCACATGTATGGGAGGAGGCATGTGGTAGTCTGCAGCCCTCCCCGGATCAGCAGAGGGGGGGGATGACCTGGACCGCTCAGAAGAGTGGGATAATTGGCCAAGTACAATTGGGAGAAATAAAACAAAAAACAAAAAAACAAAAAACTATCAAGTTTTTCAGGGGAAAGAAGTATTCATGGTTAAGTCTCTTTCAGTGTCTTTTACAACCAATAAAAACAGTCTAAAGCAAAAGCATTAAGTGCAACATGTGACTTATAAACAGGTGAAATATTAAATAAACAGCAAATTAAATCACAACTAATATATCATGTATAACTCAGGGTAAGTTCATTTGTGTGGCCCAAAATCACAAGGTAGTCTCGAAGGTCTCTACAATATACAACAACAGATGACAATCTATGATGATATATACAACGCGTGACACCCTCTATCCTTGGAGGTGTCAAATGCACAAAATACAAAAAAGTAACAGAGTTATTATAATGTAACATCACAGATTACACACAGAGCGTGGGGGATGTAGAATACATACAGTTGATACATAATATATAAGAATTATAATGTAACATCACAGATTACACACAGAGCGTGGGGGATGTAGAATACATACAGTTGATACATAATATATAAGAATTATATGTAACATCACAGATTACACACAGACGTGGGGATGTAGAATACATACAGTTGATACATAATATATAAGAATTATATGTAACATCACAGATTACACACAGACGTGGGGATGTAGAATACATACAGTTGATACATAATATATAAGAATGATAATGTAACATCACAGATTACACACAGACGTGGGGATGTAGAATACATACAGTTGATACATAATATATAAGAATGATAATGTAACATCACAGATTACACACAGACGTGGGGATGTAGAATACATACAGTTGATACATAATATATAAGAATGATAATGTAACATCACAGATTACACACAGAGCGTGGGGGATGTAGAATACATACAGTTGATACATAATATATAAGAATGATAATGTAACATCACAGATTACACACAGAGCGTGGGGGATGTAGAATACATACAGTTGATACATAATATATAAGAATTATAATGTAACATCACAGATTACACACAGACGTGGGGATGTAGAATACATACAGTTGATACATAATATATAAGAATGATAATGTAACATCACAGATTTCACACAGAGCGTGGGGGATGTAGAATACATACAGTTGATACATAATATATAAGAATGATAATGTAACATCACAGATTACACACAGACGTGGGGATGTAGAATACATACAGTTGATACATAATATATAAGAATGATAATGTAACATCACAGATTACACACAGACGTGGGGATGTAGAATACATACAGTTGATACATAATATATAAGAATGATAATGTAACATCACAGATTACACACAGACGTGGGGATGTAGAATACATACAGTTGATACATAATATATAAGAAAATATAAGAATGGCTCTTTGTACACTTTTGTTTTTAGTAGTTATCTCAAAAAAATAAAATAAAATGGGTGGCACAGTGGCCCCGTGTTTAGCATTGTCGCCTCACAGCAAGAAGGTCTTGGGTTCGAACCTGGGGTCGTCCAACCTTGAGGGTCATCCCAAGTCGTCCCCTGTGTGGAGTTTGCATGTTCTCTCCATGTCTGTGGTGGGTTTTCTCCGGGTGCTGCAGTTTCCCCCACCATCAAAAAGACATGCATGTTAGGGTCAGTACTCCTGTCTGTGCCCCTGACCGAGGCATGACAAGACCAACTGGAGTTGGTCCCCGGGCGCTGCGCAGTGGCTGCCCACTGCTCCTCGCTACACAGCTAGGGTGAGTTAAATGCAGAGAAAGAATTGCCCCACAGGGATCAATAAAGTAGTAAAAAAAGAAAAAAAAGACTGGTTTTGCTGCCATTATGGCAAAGCAAAGGCCTGATCACCACGTGTCTCTTGCTCAGACTTAGAAATAGCTGCCTTTAAAAATAATGTCCTTGATTTCATGTATTCCTTATCAGCAAAATGATCAACGCCTAGTCTCGGCCCATCAAATGGGTGAAGAAATACCCATCATGGCCTTTGTTTTATGTCCTGAGAGAGGCCAATATTTGTGACCCTTGTTTGCCCATAGCTCAAACGAAGAATGAAATAATATTGGTTAAAACTGCTGAGATGGATCTGCAACCAAGTATGTCAGTTAGATGGTCTACGTTGACCTTTCTGTTTGGATGTGGATCTTTAACCCTAATTATGGCTAGGAACAAGGCATGGAGAATAACTGTACAGTCCAACTGTGCTCAGTGAAAAGCAGTTTATGATGGTATATTCACCATGTTGAGATAAACAGGATTGTTATCCTCCAAGGGTGTTGTTGAAGAATCCTAGATGCAGTTTTTATTCCTCAGTTTCAACATAGCGTTTAAATATGTACTGAAGTGAATAGAAAAGTGTCAACGAAACACAATTAGTTATTCAGGCATCAAGAAAACAAAGGTGAATGAATAGAATGTGTTTTATTGTTATCACCAGTACCTGCAGTACTATCACTGGCCCAACATCCACGCAACGACTGCATTCATTTCACAGACTTGTGTCAGTCAGTGTCAGCAAGACCGAGTAACTAATAGTAGAGTCGCTGAAGCACCAAATGGTAGCACGTGGAAATCATTGCCTGAAATACTCGGTGATACTCCACAACAGTATCCCTCATTGGCTGAGGGAGGTCTGTCGACTTTACAGTGAATAAGACCATGAACAATTTTTCTATTTTACAGTAGTGGAAATGGAAAGTGCACCTTTGGAGGTGGTCTGAAAGAAGGATGAGGAGATGTGGTGAGCCAGTAGGTGGTAGAAAACATGAGTGGAGAGAAAGGCCAAACCAGGAGAAGGATCAGTGAGGTTAGAGGAAAGGTGGAGGGACATTTTGGAAGGTTTTTGTTTTGGCTGCAGTCAGCCTTCTTCTAGACACTGTAATGTGAAAGGATGGCTTGGACGACCAATCACTCTGAGAATCAATACCGCAGCCTAAAGCTTTCCTTAACCAGTGAAGCTGAAAGTGAAGCGCTGTCTTCACAGGTGGATAAGCTGCTCATACAACTCAGAAGCTGATTTAACTCATGAAGTGCAGGTAGAAAACACACTGGTACATACTTTTGGATGTTCATCTATCCATTTTCTATATGATTATGCTGGTCAGGATCGCAGTAGGTTGTGGAGCCTATCTCAGCATGCATTGGGCAAAAGTCAGGATCAACCCCTGGACAGGATGCCAGTCCACTGCAGAGTTAACACAGATAACCAACCGCTCACATTAGCATTTCCAACTCACCTAACCTGCACATGTTTGGACAATATTCAAATTCCACACAGATGGATCAGGGCTGAGAGTCGATGCCAAGAACTTCTTTTTAACAAAGCTAACAAGTGAGCCACCTGCTTTGGGATGTGCAAAATGTTGTTTGCTTTTTGTCTCCTGGATTGTGGTTGAGGCGGGCAAAGTTAACAAGCACTTAACCCCCAAATGCTCTTGTAGAGGTAGTCAAGGTTCAGCACATTTAATGTAACTAAAATATGCCCATACTACAGACTTTGTCCTCTTAGAAGAGCGAGATCTCCCGAGTGCTATCACTGCAGCCAAGAAGACTTTTTTTTAAAAGTCGTGGACTCGCTATGTTGAGGTTTTGCAGGAACAACCAAATCAATAGTGGAGTAGCACGAACATTTGCGGCCCCACTGATGTCTGTTCTCACCATGACCACTAATAAGTATTGCCATTTTCTTTTGAACTTCTCAAATGACCATGGTAAACAGTTCAATGATCATTCTTCTCTCATTCAGTTTCTATGGGTTTGGCTGGGCCCTATGACGGCCTGGCGGCCTGTCCATGGTGTCTCCCCGCCTGCCGCCCAATGACTGCTGGGATAGGCTCCAGCATCCTCGTGACCCTGAGAGCAGGATAAGCTCTCAGGGTTGCGGGGATGCTTGGATAATGGATGGATGGATAGAGATAGTCAAGGTCAAATTAGCAGATTTCTGCATGTGTGTAACTACATAGAGCTTTCCTTTAAGAAGAGCACATGCGCTAGCCAACCTTGCCTTGATAACGTTAGGTTTCCAAACAAAAATGAGTGCTCAATAGAAATGGTAGACGTTTTTCCCTATAAACACACATTTGCTCTGAATGATCATCTTCTCCTTCCGTATAGTGCAGTGCAACGCGACTTTGTCAGGGATGGAGGATAATGTGGAGTCACCGGATCCTGCATCTTCATCTTCTTTTTCCCCTCTTGAATGCACTTACAGCATTATTGTGTACGCGGGTTACGGAGTGGAAATTCAGGTAATGACCTGAAAGAAGTTGCAGCAAATCATACCAAATTTTACACTCACATCCAGTATAGTATGATATAATATAATGCAATATAGTATAATATGTTCCATGGCATATTTATTTTAATGTTGCCCTTGAAGTGAAGTTGAAATAGGCTGAGGTACCATTCAAGTGAACTAGAGCAATACGGGGACAAAAGTGAAGATCGTAAATGTTCTTTCTTAGTAAAAGAAACTGTATTGCAAGTATGTGAAAGACCAAAATTTGGCAATAAGAATGATTCAAAAATAGAATCAAAGGACGTAACTACAGTATTCCATTGTACTTTGAAGTATGACTTTCTATGTCTTATCTTCGTTTTAGGTGAGGAAGGTTAACTTGTCAAAGGAGGAGTCTCTGACCATACTGGGATATGGAGGTTTGGCACCAGAACTGTTAGCCAACGAGACCCTAATGAGAGAGGGTCAAGTGATTCGCAGTTCAACAAATCAGGTGCAAATTCACTATCGCAGCCTCCGACAGACTGACCATGGCATGTTCAGTCTGCACTATCAAGGTAAATCACAGTTATGGAGGAACAGTGCTATCACATAACTCAAGCTAAACATGGTTACGCTGCCACTCCGACAGGTTTTTCATACGACTTAAATGTAGACTATGGAACTTGACACTGCAGCCTAATGAATGCGGCAACGGTTCCACCTGTAGAAACATTCACCTTTACACCTCATTTTATGGCCATGGCCAATTGCTTTGTATTAGTAGTTGGCCCAGTTAACCTGTTAAAACCATGAACCATGATCTGGGTAGCACAGTGGTCTCTTCTGTTGCCTACCAACATGGGGATCGCCGGTTTGAATCCTTGTGCTGCCTCTGGCTTAGTCAGGCGTCCCTACAGACACAATTGGCCGTGTCTGCAGTTGGGAAGCCGGATGTGGGTATGTGTCCTGGTCGCCGCACTAGCGCCTCCTCTGATTGGTCAGGGTGCCTCTTCGGGGGGGGGGGGGAACTGGGGGGAATAGCGTGATCCTCCCATGTGCTACGTCCCCCTGGTGAAACTCCTCACTGTCAGGTGAGAAGAAGCAGCTGATGACTCCACATGTATCGAAGGAGGCATGTGGTAGTCTGCAGCCCTCCCCGGATCAGCAGAGGCGGTGGAGCAGCGACGGTTCGGAAGAGTGGGGTAATTGGCCGGATACAATTGGGGTAAAAAGGGGGGAGGGAGGAAAAGAAAACTATGAACATTTCTCCTACATGAAAAACAGATCTGCCTTGAAGGCTGATAAATAAAATGACCTTTTGTTAAAGAGAATTTTCAAACTTGGGAAAAAGAACAGAACAGATTTTGATATGTTTGAGCCAAAGTGGAAAACATTCAAAGAGCAGCACTTTTACAAGAGGACATATGAGATATGCTGAAAACCTAATTCTCTCCCCACAAGTTCCCAAGTAGCACCTTAACCCTTAACTTATAAAAAAAACCGGGGAAATGGGTGATATCTGTGAATACTGTAAGTTTCGTGGTTTGCATATGGTTTTGTGTTTTTCTGTTGTGGTAATCATAGTTTCCACATGTATTTGGTAACTCAGTAGTCAGGGAACACGCGTCTGTCAGAGATAACGGTCATTTAAAAAGCCTGGCAGACTACTAAACCTGTTGGATCACCTAAGTCAGTCTTTTAAAGGACTGACTTCAGCTAGTATGCCATGCAGTGCACGTAGAAACCTTAGACCTAATTTAGAAGGAAGAACCCTTAGACTTAATTTATAACATGGAACCCTTAGACCTAATTTAGAACGTAGAACCCTTAGACCTCATTTAGAATGTAGAACCCTTAGACCTTATTTAGAACGTAGAACCCTTAGACATAATTTATAACATAGAACCCTTAAACTTAATTCATAACACAGAACCCTTAGACATAATTTAGAACATAGAACACTTAGACATAATTTATAACATAGAACCCTTAGACATAATTTAGAATGTAGAACCCTTAGACCTAATTTAGAACGTAGAACCCTTCGACCTAATTTAGAATGTAGAACCCTTAGACCTAATTTAGAATGTAGAACCCTTAGACCTAATTTAGAACATAGAAGCCTTAGACTTAATTTATAACATAGAACCCTTAGACTTAATTTATAACATAGACACCTTAGACCTAATTTAGAACGTAGAACCCTTAGACATAATTTATAATAGAACCCTTAGACATAATTTAGAATGTAGAACCCTTAGACCTAATTTAGAACGTAGAACCCTTCGACCTAATTTAGAATGTAGAACCCTTAGACCTAATTTAGAATGTAGAACCCTTAGACCTAATTTAGAACATAGAAGCCTTAGACTTAATTTATAACATAGAACCCTTAGACTTAATTTATAACATAGACACCTTAGACCTAATTTAGAACGTAGAACCCTTAGACCTAATTTATAACATAGAAGCCTTAGACCTAATTTAGAACGTAGAACCCTTAGACATAATTTAGAATGTAGAACCCTTAGACCTAATTTATAACATAGAAGCCTTAGACCTAATTTAGAACGTAGAACCCTTAGACATAATTTATAACATAGAACCCTTAGGCATCATTTAGAACGTAGAACCCTTAGACATAATTTAGAATGTAGAACCCTTAGACCTAACCTAATTTAGAACGTAGAACCCTTAGACCTAATTTAGAATGTAGAACACTTAGACATAATATATATAACATAGAACCCTTAGCCATAATTTAGAACGTAGAACCCTTAGCCATAATTTAGAACATAGAACCCTTAGACCTAATTTAGAACCTAGAACCCTTAGACCTAATTTCATGTTATTTCTGCTTCTGCAAAGTATTTCTGCTTCTGCCATTACGCCAGGGATAGCATTGCAACTCATCTTGTAGGTCACATCTAATTTCTTGCTTAAAAGTTCGACAATTGAAAATGTCCAGCTCTGTGTATGGCGTTGTTTCTCAGAGTCTAGCATCACAGCTAGGGGAATGGGTCAGATGCACGCTGGTGTGATTCTCTGCTAAGTCTGGTTTGGCTATGCCACGTAAAGCTTCCCAGTCTGTGTCAAGTAGTTGGGGGAATTTGCAGAAAAACATGTTTACTTTGTCCCAAGATTGTTGTGTAATGTTTTATTACTCCCCCCACCTATCTCTTGAAAATATCAACAGCCTTTTTGCTGTCCTGCCCTTTCCCTCTGTCACCTGAGGGAGGCGGAGTGACGGTGACAGACATCCATCCTGGGGGTCAGGCCCATTTCCACTGTGATCCTGGATTCCAGATCCGGGGTCATGAAATGGCTACCTGTGTCAACACAACACGGCCCCATTGGAGTACTCATGAGCCACAATGTGTTGGTGAGTTGCCTATGCATAGTGAAATGCCTCTTTCCTTCTTTGAGGTACAAATGGACTGCATCTATATAGCACTTTACAATTCATGCCTCACATATTTAGCCAGGCGCACACACATGGCTGCATGAGTAAAGCATGGTATCTGGAGCAGGTCGGGGTTAGGTGTCCTGCTCGTGTCAAACCTCAACATTTTTTTTATTGATTATTTTTTTCCCCTTTTTTCTCCCCAATTGTACTTGGCCAATTACCCCACTCTTCCGAGTCATCCCGGTCGCTGCTCCACCCCCTCTGCTGCTCCGGGGAGGGCTGTAGCCTACCACATGCCTCCTCCCATACATGTGGAGTCACCAGCCACTTCTTTTCACCTGACAGTGAGGAGTTCCACCAGAGGGACGTAGCGCGTGGGAGGATCACACTATTCCCCCAGTTTCCCCTCCCCCCTGAACAGGCACCCCGACCGACCAGAGGAGGCGCTAGTGCAGCAGCCAGGACACATACCCACATCCAGCTTCTCACCCGTAGACATGGCGAATTATGTCTGTAGGGACATCCGACCAAGCCAGAGGCAACATGGGGATTCGAACCGACGATCCCCATGTTGGTAGGCAATGGAATAGACCACTACGCTACCCGGATGCCAGACCTAACCTTTTTGCAAGGAGGAGCTGAGGATTGAACCAGCACCCTCCAGTGACCGGACCTGCTCTACCTCCTGAGCCACTGCCGCCCCACAGCAATGCGGTATTCTTCCTGTAGAGCGTTAATAAATTACTGTCCCTTAGTGAGTTGTTCCTTGAAGCTGTTCATGGTGAGTGGTGACTAGTCAACATGGTGGCGGAAGTGGTTTTGTGAAGAAACAATAGAATAGAATTTGCAGGGGCATCAGGGTAGCGTAGCGGTGTATTCCGTTGCCTACCAACATGAGGATCGCCGGTTCGAATCCCCGTGTTATCTCCAGCTTGGTCGGGTGCCCCTACAGACACAATTTGCCATGTCTGCGGGTGAGAATCCAGATGTGGGTATGTATCCTGGTTGCTGCACTGGCGCCTCCTCTGGTTGGTCAGGGCACCTGTTTGGGGGGGAGGGGGAACTGGGGAGAATAGCGTGATCCTCCCATGTGCTACGTCCCCCTGGTGAAACTCCTCACTGTCAGGTGAAAAGAAGCAGCTGGCGACTCCACATGTATGGGAGGAGACATGTGGTAGTCTGTAGCCCTCCCTGGATCAGCAGAGGGGGTGGAGCAGAGACCGGGACGTCTCGGGAAGAGTGGGGTAATTGGCCAGGTACAATTTGGGAGAGAAAGGGGGGGAAATCCAAAAGAAAAAAAGAATTGAATTTGCAGAACACTTGTAAAGGCGTACATTTTCACATCTAAACACACCTGGCCAGTCTCTGCGGAAAGTGGGCGTAGACTTCAGAATGTCAGTTTTGTAATAAAAACCTCTGACGCAGACCTTTCCAATCTGCCATTCTGAGCTGCACTTCATCTGAAGCATGCAGCAGCCCTGATATATTCCACTGAGTGAATCAAATCGCATGAGTGAGACCAAGGCAATGCTGTTTTTTATATTAAAAAGAGCTTCTGTGTGAGGGTTACATTCACTGGCTAGCTGTTAGATTAGCTCTTAGATTTCTCTCTGGTTCATATACTAGTCTTCAGTCATGGAAAATAACTGATAGAAAATCATGTCCTCCTTATTCTTTAGCTGTGTCTTGTGGAGGGTGGATTCGCAATGCAACGGTGGGCCACATACTGTCACCAAAACCTCAGTCTGTCAGCAACCACAGTAATGGAAATAATCTCAGCTGCCACTGGTTGATTGAAGCCAAGGAGGGAAATAAACTCCACCTCCACTTTGAGAGGATTGCCCTGGATGAAGATGATGATAAGTAAGTAATGCCTGAGCCTGTTCACTGAGAAGTTTCTCTTTATAATATAGTTTGATTTTCACCATGATCAGTGGTACTGTCATTAAGTTTATATGAAGTCAGCAATGCAACAATGCGAAGATGTGGAATATGTCAGAAGATGTGGATCTATCAGATCCAGAAGCTCTTTGTTTTGGTGAATTAAAGGCAATACAAAGCTTACTTGTTTTTGCGAGTCACGGTTCCCTTGACATTTTTTGCTGACTTACATGTTTTGTTGGAGTCATAGTGCAGATTAGTACTTACCAGGACCATCCCTTCACCTCCCCTCATATAATTTGATGTAGCTGCATTCTACAAAGTGACTCACAAACAGGAGATCAACAGGTTTATTTGTCAAGTTTGTACCTGTCACTTAATCATCTTCATACCTCATGATTAATGAATCTGCAAAATAAAAAACCCTCATTAAAAGCTGAAATAATAGGCATCCGAGTAGCATAGCAGCCTATTCTGTTGCGTATCAATACGGGGATCGCCGGTTCGAATCCCCATGTTACCTCCGGATTGGTCGGGCGTCCCTACAGACACAGTTGGCCGTGTCTGCGGGTGGGAAGCTGGATGTGGTTATGTGTCCGGGTCACTGCACTAGCGCCTCCTCTGGTCGGTTGGGGTGCCTGTTCGGGGGGGGGGGACTGGGGGGAATAGCATGATCCTCCCACGCGCTACATCCCCCTGGTGAAACTCCTCACTGTCAGGTGAAAAGAAGCGGCTGGTGACTCCACATGTATGGGAGGAGGCATGTGGTAGTCTGCAGCCCTCCCTGGATCAGCAGAGGGGGTGGAGCAGAGACTGGGATGGCTCGGAAGAGCGGGATAATTGGGCCCATCCAATTGGGGAGAAAAGGGGAACCCCCCCCCAAAAAGCTGAATTAATTAACCTGTTAATATCCACGGTAATATTCAAAAATGTTTCATCTAAGCATCAAACAGTATACAAGCAAATGCCAGGTTTGCCAAGTGAACATACAAAATGTTTCAGCATATACCTTAAAGAAAATAATCCTATCTGTGCAAACTGTACACTAAGCCTGCACATACACAGTTGGAGAAATCACTGAGTGGCCTTTAATCCACTTAATAACTTCATATAGCTGCGTTTGATCATGCATCTCACACATTTTAGATTCAAGGTTTCCAGTCCCTCTCTTCTGCTGGGTGGTTTATCCCTCATAGGTTAATCGTGCGCAGTGGAAACAACTCCATGGCTCCGCTACTCTTTGACTCAGATCTGGATGATGTCCCAGAGCGTGGGTTGGTGAGCGAGGGGTCCATGCTGTACCTGGAGCTCACCGCTGATTCTTCCTCCATCCCACTGCTTATGGCCCTGCGATATGAAGGTAAGCAGAGAATCCCGCAGCACCTGTCCGGCACCCTCCCTTTTCCATGAGTAGGTCATCACATTTTGCCCTCAAAGCGTTTGCACAACCACGCCACAGGGCCCAGTGATACACCTGCAACTTTTTAACTGCAGTCTATCACACTTTCAAGTTCGAAAACTGATCAACTGATCATTTGGCCTAGCAGTGAGGCAAGGAAAACTGATCAACAGATCATTTGGTTTAAAACTGAGGCAAGGAAAACTGATCAACTGATCATTTGGCTTAGCACTGAGGCAAGGAAAACTGATCATTTGGCTTAGCGCTGAGGCAAGGAAAACTGATCATTTGGTTTAGCACTGAGGCAAGGAAAACTGATAATTTGGCTTAGCACTGAGGCAAGGAAAACTGATCATTTGGCTTAGCGCTGAGGCAAGGAAAACTGATCATTTGGCTTAGCGCTGAGGCAAGGAAAACTGATCATTTGGCTTAGCACTGAGGCAAGGAAGCTGATCAACTGATCATTTGGCTTAGCAGTGAGGAAAGGAAAACTGATAATTTGGCTTCGCACTGAGGCAAGGAAAACTGATCATTTGGCTTAGCACTGAGGCAAGGAAAACTGATCATTTGGCTTAGCGCTGAGGCAAGGAAAACTGATCATTTGGCTTAGCGCTGAGGCAAGGAAAACTGATCATTTGGCTTAGCACTGAGGCAAGGAAAAAGCGTCGAAAAATAACAAAGTTAAAGTTCTTTGAGGAGCACCTCATTGAGACCATTGTAAGACTTTAGAAATCAACAGGTATTTTTAAACATTGGTCAACATTCTCAGCGAAATCACCTCATATTAGATGCCAAACTTAACGACAGACCGGAACAATAACGCTGAGAAATTACCACACAACATTACGCCCTTCTTCTGTCATTTTCTTTAATTTGCTAAAATGTTTTGATAATACGTACATAGAATATGATGTATATGGCTTCAAACATGGATATTTTGCTAGATGCTAAACTTTCATTTTTTTAACATCAGTGCATGTGAAATTATTATAACTTACTCTCACCACAATACTGCAGTTATAGGCTCCAAAACTAAGAGTAATATTTAACAGTGACTGGTACCAGTTGATAACAACCAAAATAATGATGGACTTTAATTACAGACATCCACCAAATTTCTGTGAGTGGGTTGATTTAATCCAAGTGACATGACCTAGATTTTATTACTTAAATGTCCTACCTTGCCATAATGCCTCGAATTCCCTTTTCATTCATAATGGAGCATTTTACATGAATTTCAGAGCGAAATTCCCAGTTGTGTTACATGACATTATTACATTACAGTCATATAGCTGACGCTTTTATCCGAAGCGAAATCAGGAGAACTACTAGTCATCAGAGGTCATAAGTGCATCTAAACAAGCATCTAAGAGCTAAACCAGTGCTAAAGTAAAAGTGCAAGAATGAGATTTTTTTTTAACAGAGTGAATACAATAAGTGCTAAGAACAAGTAACAGGGAAGTAGTTCTTGAAGAGGTGAGTTTTCAACCTGCGCCGAAAGATGGTCAGTGACTCCGCTGTCCTGACATCAGTGGGGAGTTCATTCCACCACTGTGGGGCCAGGACAGAAGAGAGCCGTGACCGGGTCGGTCGGCAGCAAGGGCCTCTGAGCGACGGGGCAACCAGGCGTCCCGAGGCAGCAGAGTGAAGTGGTCGGGTGGGGGTGTAGGGCTTGACCATGGCCTGGAGATAGGAAGGAGCTGTTCCTTTCACTGCCCTGTAGGCTAGCACCAGAGTCTTAAACTGGATGCGAGCAGCTACTGGGAGCCAGTGTAGGGACATGAGAAGGGCAGTTGTGTGGGAGAACTTAGGGCGCTTGAACACCAGACGAGCTGCAGCTTTCTGAACAAGCTCCAGAGGTCTGATGGCCGACGCCGGGGCGCCAGCAAGGAGGGAGTTGCCGTAGTCCAGCCGGGAGATGACCAGAGCCTGGATGAGCACCTGTGCCATCTCGTTGGTGAGGAATGGGTGAATCCTCCTGCTGTTATAGAGGAGAAATCTGCAGGAGCGAGCAACCGATGCAACGTTTTCAGCAAACGACAGTTGGTCGTCCAGGATCACACCCAGATTCCTCGCAGTCCGAGTTGGCGTCACCACGGTGTTGTCAATGGTATGGCCAGGTCTCGGTGCGGGCAACCTTTCCCCGGGAGGAACATCAGCTCTGTCTTGTCCAGATTGAGCTTCAGGTGGTGTGTCGCCATCCACTCCAAGATTTCAGTCGAGCATGCAGCAATGCACGTCTCTACTTGTGTGTCAGAGGGAGGGAAGGACAAGATCAGCTGGGTGTCATCAGCATAACAATGGTAAGAGAAGTCATGCGAGCGAATAACAGAACCCAGGGATGTCGTGTACAGGGAGAAAAGGAGAGGACCCAGAACCAAACCCAGTGGAATGCCTGTAGTCAGTCTGCGAGGCTCCGACACAGATCCCCTCCATGTTACCTGGTAGGAGCGACCCGTCAGGTAGGTTGCAAACATTGACAGTGCAAAGCCTGTGACACCCAGCCCCTCGAGGGTAGAGAGGAGGATCTGGTGGTTCACGGTGTCGAACGCAGCTGACAGGTCCAGGAGTATCAGAACAGAGGAGAGAGAGTTTGCTCTCGCAGACTGCAATGATTCTGTCACTGCGAGGAGGGCCATCTCTGTTGAGTGACCCACCCTGAACCCAGACTGGTTGGGGTCCAGGAGGTTGTTCTGGTGGAGGTACAAAGAAAGTTGGTTAAAGACAGCACGTTCGAAAGTTTTGGATTAAGTGATGGTTTCTTGAGAAGGAGGGTGACTCTAGCAGTCTTGAAGGCAGATGGAAAGCACCCTGCCTTGAGGGAGGTGTTGATGAGGTGGGTTAGATAGGGAAGGAGTTCAGGTGCTATAGACTGAAGAAGAGGGGAGGGGACCGGGTCAAGGGAGCATGTGGTGGGGCGACTGGATGTGATGAGGTTTAGAACCTCATCAGGGGAGAGGGGAGCGAGGTGGGATAGGGTGGGACGTGGAGAGGTGAGGGAGGGTGCAAAGGGTGGGATAGTGCAAGCAGCACTAACTGGGTGGTGAGAAAAGGAGGATCTGATGTCGTTTACCTTCTTGTCAAAGAAGTTAGCAAAGTCATCAGGGAGAAGGAAGGAAGTAGGAGGAGGACGTGGGGGTTGAAGAAGTGTAGAGAAGGTTTCAAAGAGTTTCTTAGGATCAGAGGCAGAAGATAGGATTTTAGAGTGATAGAAGGCAGCCTTAGCAGCAGAAAGGGAGAAGGAGAAAGTTGAAAGAAAAGATTGGAAGTTGAGAAGGTCGTCTGGGAGTTTGTCTTTTCTCCATTTGCACTCTGCCACTCTCAGGCTCCGTCTGTCAGTACGTACTGAGTCGGTCAGCCAAGGGGCAGGTGGAGTGTTCTGTACTGGCCTAAGTTCTCAGCACGCACAAAAATATGGGGACAAGAGTTTTGAGGGGATATATAGGTATACACACACACACACGTATATGTATATATACATATATATACACACATATACACGTATACGTATATACACTCACCGGCCACTTTATTAGGCACACCTGTCCAACTGCTCGTTAACGCAAATTTCTAATCAGCCAATCACATGGCAGCAACTCAATGCATTTAGGCATGTAGACATGGTCAAGACGATCTGCTGCAGTTCAAACCGAGCATCAGAATGGGGAAGAAAGGTGATTTAAGTGACTTTGAACGTGGCATGGTTGTTGGTGCCAGACGGGCTGGTCTGAGTATTTCAGAAACTGCTGATCTACTGGGATTTTCATGCACAATCATCTCTAGGGTTTACAGAGAATGCCCCGAAAAAGAGAAAATATCCAGTGAGCGGCAGTTCTGTGGGTGAAAATGCCTTGTTGATGCCAGAGGTCAGAGGAGAATGGCCAGACTGGTTCGAGCTGATAGAAGGGCAACAGTAACTCAAATAACCACTCATTACAACCGAGGTATGCAGAAGAGCATCTCTGAACGCACAACACGTCGAACCGTGAGGCAGATGGGCTACAGCAGCAGAAGACCACACCGGGTGCCACTCCTGTCAGCTAAGAACAGGAAACTGAGGCTACAATTCGCACAGGCTCACCAAAATTGGACAACAGAAGGTTGGAAAAACGTTGCCTGGTCTGATGAGTCTCGATTTCTGCTGCAACATTCGGATGGTAGGGTCAGAATTTGGCGTCAACAACATGAAAGCATGGATCCATCCTGCCTTGTATCAACGGTTCAGGCTGGTGGTGGTGGTGTAATGGTGTGGGGGATATTTTCTTGGCACACTTTGGGCCCCTTAGTACCAATTGAGCATCGTGTCAACGCCACAGCCTACCTGAGTATTGTTGCTGACCATGTCCATCCCTTTATGACCACAGTGTTCCCATCTTCTGATGGCTACTTCCAGCAGGATAACGCGCCATGTCATAAAGCTCGAATCATCTCAGACTGGTTTCTTGAACATGACAATGAGTTCACTGTACTCAAATGGCCTCCACAGTCACCAGATCTCAATCCAATAGAGCACCTTTGGGATGTGGTGGACCGGGAGATTCGCATCATGGATGTGCAGCCGACAAATCTGCAGCAACTGCGTGATGCTATCATGTCAATATGGACCAAACTCTCTGAGGAATGTTTCCAGTACCTTGTTGAATCTATGCCACGAAGGATTAAGGCAGTTCTGAAGGCAAAAGGGGGTCCAACCCGGTACTAGCAAGGTGTACCTAATAAAGTGGCCAGTGAGTGTACTTGTGTGTATATACACACATGTGTATACATATATATATACATATACACCTATATACGTGTATATATATACAGGGGTGCACATAATTTTTTTGGTCTGGTTCTCAAAGGAGCACCTGAGGTTCTTGCTTGGTGCTCACCTTTTTTAAAATACATTTTTCCATGACCCACCCATCTCACAAAATGAACAAAATATGAGGGATACGTGGATAACATTACATGTACTTTAATTTCAATTGAAAATGAATAAAAGCAGTCGGTTACAACAAAATGTCTGTTCTTTAAAGTGCCATACGTGTGACTTTCAAATGAAATGACTGCTCTTCAAGCAGTGAAAACTAAATATACAAATGACTGCTTTTTCAAACACTGAAAACCAAATCAAACTCACAACAGATACTGCTATTTAAAGCGCTGAAAGTTCTGTTATCCTACAGGACATCATCGTCATCTTCATCACCCCCCTCCAGACTGTCTTCCTCTATTTCAAAAACACCAGATGTACTAGGCCTGCTCCTTTCTCGCTGGTTCAGCCTACGATTAGCTGTTTGCATCCACAAGTCTACTGCTGGCTTTGGGTCAAAGGTTTCTGTTGTGAACTTAGATAAGTGGATGTGCATTAGAGATGAGAGGCGATAGTCTGACAGGCAGGATCTGTACTTGTTTTTTATTATATTCAGGTGTGAAATCCCCTCTCACACGCAGCACTGCTCAAGGGCAGTGTAAGAGACAGCAGAAGGACTTTCTGAATGTTGGAGTAACTGCCTGGGTTGCTGGTGTTCACTACATTGACTAGATCATGCACAGAGGAGGCTGCCAAACGTTTCCCAGCTTGCTTTAAATGCATCCACTCTCTTAAAGTTGAATCTTTGTCAACAGGCATGCTGGCCTCATATTTCTCAAGGATGTTACTACGTGTTGTGTTGCCAAAACTGTGGAGGTCTTTCATTTCATTAGGCCAAGTTGTAGGATCAAAAATCAAAAAGTGATCGCATGAGTTGAGGGATTCATATCTGCTTTCAAATTCATGAATTAAAGCTCTCAACACATCAATCTTATCCCTGTCAGCTTCAGCATGTGCCACAGTCTCCTCCCTGTACTTGCCCTCACTGCCCATCAGTAGCGTCAACTGTCCAATAGCAACCATGAGCTCATCTTTGCATTCACCAATAGTCAGATTGTCTTTCTGGAACCTGAGGGAGGTGAACTGTAAAATGTTCCCAACATCAAGCATGTTGGCTAGGAAACAACGAAAACGCTCTGTGCAGATATGTTTTAGGCTACTGTCATCACTTGTTGCCGCTTGGATCTGAATGGCTGGTAACATTCTCCATATTTTAAACAGAGTCTCTTGTCTCCATGCAGACCATCTGATGTTGTGGAACTTACCTAGTTTGACAAAATCATTGTCTTTCTCCTCACATATCTTTTGTAGTTGTGCAATTCGTTTTGCACCCCCTTTCTTTAAGTAAAAACTTAGCAAAGTGATGATAGATTTATTAAATGACTCACAGTATGGGACCGCACGATCAGCTGATTTAGCGCAGTTCTCCAACGCGTGGGCGGTGCACAGGATATGCACAAGGGAATCCCCGATATCCACCATCTGACGTAATTTGGGAACGACCCCGTTGTAAACTCCAACGTTGACAGCTGCTCCATCACTGCATACCGACACCAACTTTGCCTTCCACTCCGCTGAACCACAATCATTGAACAGTTGCACAAGTCCATCCACTATGTCCTGTGCTGTTCGGTTGGCCCCCAGATTAATTAATCCAAGGAAGTCTGAGCTGTATTCGCCATTGCGGGACACAGAAACAATGTACACAATTTCCTGCTCCGTTTTTGTTATATCTTCGGATCCATCGAAAAGCACACCCCAAAGTTCAGCTGCTTTCAGCTTTTCACTTAACTCTGAACTTATCGTCTGAGCGATGCTGTCCGTTATGCGGGATCCCCCTTCTCGTGAATGATAAGCAGTCCCAACGTTAACTCCTAACCTCTTGAGAAGCGGAATATCCTCCTCGTATGAACGCATAGGACGTGCATGTTTCACTTTGTGAAAGGCCAACCAGAGCATGTTTGTCAGTGCCTGGTGTTGTTCTTCCGTCAGTCGGTCTTGCCACGTGTCGAGCGGGCCGCCGGGTCTCTGGTCCTGGCTGCGCCTGTTAGCAATAGCTTCCGCTACTTTCTGGTGTTCTCTGCTGTTTGCATGCTTATCAAAAGCTGGATGGCTGAAGTTTTTCGTCCCCATATAAAAGTGGCAGTTTCTATTCGCTAATGTGGGATTTTCCCGACATAGTTTACACCACATCTCGGTGCGGGCGTCATCTGTTTGAAGCCAGCCGATGTCCTGCAGCCATTTCTCTGAAAACGTACGCTTTGACTTTGGTTCTGGTTCAGTATGGCGTTTCTTTGGTGGAGGTGGAGGAACACCAAAGAAATTACTCAATGTCGCTTGCTTCTTTGACATTTTGGAGAAATTAGTGGCTCATACTCTGCACTGCAAAATGTTTGGTACGCAAATGCGCGGTAAAACACTTGAATCTGGTGCTCATTGAATATTTTAAGTGCGCATGCGCACCTGCGTACCACTTATGTGCACCTCTGTATATATATAAACATACACACACACATATACACATGTACACGTATACATATGTACACACACACACACACACACACACACACATATATACGTATATATACACGTATATATGTGTGTGTGTATATATGTGTATATGTATGTATATATATGTATATATATTTGTGTGTGTGTGTATATATATATATGTATGTATATGTATACATATATATGTATACATGTATATGTATATATGTATACTTAGCACAAAAAGTAAGGAAATGTGTGTTTGGTAGATTATTTCTTTGTTGTAACAATGCTTCTTGGCAATACATCTTATACCGTTGGAAAGCCTGTTTATTTCTCTTTTAAATGGGGCCACATTTGTGAGGAACATGCATTTGTGGGATGAGCAGCAGAGCTGAGTATGTGGGTTGTGCCCATGAAACATTTGCCAAATCTTCTCTGCCAATGCCAAACAGCTTATTTTGCTGCTGCTATTGACTCTTGTGTTGAGCTTCTGGTACCCCAGGTGCTGACCATCAGCTGCCTGATATAAGATTTACTGCCAAGAAGCATTGTTACAACAAAGACATAATCTACCAAACACACACTTCCTTACTTTTTATGCTAAGTTTATGTATATGTATATGTGTGTGTGTGTGTATATATACATATACACACACACACATATATATATATATATTTATATATGTGTGTATATATATATAACTACACACACACATACATATACACACACACATATATATATATACATATACATGTATACGCATTTTTTTGTGTGTGTGTGTGTATATATATACACATACACACATAAATATACACATATACATGTATACACATATACGTGTGTATATATATATATATGTATATAGTATATAAATGTATATATGTGTGCGTATGTATATATATGTATATACACGTGTGTATATAGTATGTAAATGTGTGTGTGTACATATATGTATATATATATGTGTGTATATAGTATGTAAATGTATGTGTGTATATATATATACATACACATACACACACATATATACACATACACACACACACACATATATATACACACACACACACACATATATATATACATATACGTGTGTGTATATAGTATGTAAATGTATGTGTGTGTGTGTGTGTGTGTGTATAGAGTGTTTTTTTTTTTTGGAAACCGTCAATGGTGTTGATAAAAGTGCTCAACTAATGAGGAGCAGAATATCAATACAGATGTAGGAAAAAACCTTTCACTACATAGCAGTACAAGCTTGTTTCATGTGTTGCACACTCATCAGCTGCTAATGTGATTCAACAAAGAAAACACAGTCAATAATTATTACGTTTCCCCGCGTCACGCCCCTAATTTCGGTGGACAGCAACCAATCAGAGAATAAAACATCTGAACTATTACAACCAATGGGGTAGGTAGTTACGATGCACAGCAACCAATAGAGGAGGGGTAGAAGACATTACAGCCAATGGGGTAAGGGGCTGGGGCTTGTTTTGAAGAAGCATTTAAAGGACCAGGGCACTGTTGAAATAGCCTACATTTAGAATATAGCAAGGTAATTTATGTAAATCATATAGTGGGGTGGTGTTGGGGCACAGTTGGAGGGGCAGGTAGTTAAAATATAAATTTTACTTGTAGTTACAAAGGAAATATTTTTTGGGTGTCTACAGCTGGTGGCCAGTTCATTTCTACTGTTCAAGGTGGACATATCAGGTCTGCAGATAATAAAATACTTTTCTGCCAAGCACAGGTCACATCTTTTACCTCTAGCTTAATATGCACTACTCTTCGTGAGGATTTTCCATGCTTGTGCTGCCATGTTTTAAAAGTTTTTTTCTTGCATCCATATATCTTGCAACTACACACACACACACACACACACACACACACACACACACACACACACACACATGCATACAAGCATGCTTACACACATACTCAAGTCATACTCCCAAGTACCCCACATGGTCCCATTGTAGCTAACCTGTCTTACTGTCTCTGTCTGTGTGTGTGTGTGTGTGTGTGTGTGTGTGTGTGTGTGTGTGTGTGTGTGTGTGTGTGTGTGTGTGTGTGTGTGTGTGTCTGTTTTGTCTTTGCATTAGCCTTTGAAGGAGAGCACTGCTGGGAGCCCTACATGCCTCACGGGAATTTCAGCAGCAGTGACATCACATATCAGATCGGGACCACCGTCACCTTCACCTGCTCTCCTGGATTTGTAATGGAACAGGGTTCAGGGATTATTGAGTGTGTCGACCCCAGCGATCCACACTGGAATGAGAGTGAACCAGTGTGTAGAGGTAAAGTTAATGGTTCAGGGTCCGTTTGATTTGTCATTACAAAATCAAGCAAAGGACTACAAATTTAAGTTGCATCTCTTAGGGTGGGCATACACTATATGTTGAAAATGTGGGAGGCAGCACACAATAGGACAGACCATTTTTTGTCTTTCAGTCATCAGAACGCACACAGTAGACCATTAGGCAAAGACAGAGCATCACACACTTTACAATTATACTAACCATCAATCAGAGTCCCAACTCTCAGAACCATTTCCTTTTAAATCAGGAATTGGCGGTAATACAACACGTTTGATACCAACTGCCATTAAAAATCAAAGAAGAAGAAAAACACTCAGAAACGGTTCTGCTCAGACGTGACTAGAGCAAAACAAAGACAGAGATCGATAGTCAGACACAACTTGTCGGGCTTGTTGCATGCACATTGTTTTGCTGCAAAAAAAAAATTAATTAAACAAATGTTGTTTTGTTTGTTTGGAGTTTGGGCGGCACGGTGGTGCAGTGGTTAGCACGGTCGCCTCACAGCAAGAAGGTTCTGGGTTCCAGCCCCGGGTAGTCCAACCTTGGGGGTGGTCTCGGGTCATGGTCTGTGTGGAGTTTGCATGTTCTCCTGTCTCTGCGTGGGTTTCCTCCGGGACTCTGGTTTTCTCCCACAGTCCAAAGACATGTAGGTCAGGTGACTCGGCCGTACTAAACTGTCCCAGTGTGTGTGTGTGTGTGTGTGTGTGTGTGTGTGTGTGTGTGTGTGTGTGTGTGTGTGTGTGGGCCCTGTGATGGTCTGGCGGTCTGTCCAGGGTGTCTCCCCGCCTGCCGCCCAGTGACTGCTGGGATAGGCTCCAGCATCCCCGTGACCCTGACAGCAGGATAAGCGGCTTGGATAATGGATGGATGAACATTTGGAGTTCTCAGTCAGCTCCACTCTTGTTGGCTGTTGTGGATTTCTCTTTCCCTCACACTACAGGATTTCCAGTCATAAATACTCATCAAACATGTCTGATCCTACCTGGGCAGCCTCAAATGGCTTGTGAGTAGATCGGGAGGGTAAAAGGTTGAATCTATAAATGACTCACACAACAGCAGCCTTAAATCAGCACCGCCCCCTCCTCAGATTTTAGGCAAATTTGGCCCAAAAATCAAGCCAATTATCTGTAGTGGGTGTAGTGGGTGCCCGGCCTTAGAAGAGCGGATATGTTTTACATGCCCTTCATTATGAGTGCACTTGGTATTCCCGCTACTTCCTGGCCCTATTTAATCTTCTTTGTCTGGAATTCCTTCGCTGTTGCCCAAACAAGCCCCCAGAGCTGTGTTAACTATGCATATTGTAACAGAGCTAACTGCCATCTGAGTAGACAGAAAAATCAGTTATTTAAAGAGTTTACCATCAGCCACCACACAACAGTCTGTGAGTGTAAAAAGCCATTGGATCTGGTCTTGGATCTGGCATCGGAATTAAATCATGTTGATGAAGTTCTGCAAAAAGCAGTGTGAGCTGTGTGCCTACAGCGTCGATGTGAAGTAGTAGCACGGGCGACGTGGGGAGCCGGGCTGGCTGTGTCATCCATTGGCCCTTTTTGGCAACCTCAAAGGAACTTTATCTGTGGGACATACAGGTACAGTATAACAAGGGAAGAGCTTTTCATTGGGTGTTGGACTGACACGTTTTTGCCATCTTGTAGTCTATAGCTTGTAGTCTATATTTTGTAGTCAGTAGTTTGTAGTCTATAGCTTGTAATCTATAGTTTGATTGCATTTGTAGCTGGCAATATATTGAGGTGCCTTTCCAAACACAAGGGCAGTCATGGAAGCAAAATTGTGCTTCCAGGTTGTCCTTTGTGTTTAGTTGTGGCAGCCAGGTCTGCCTTATCGACACTGAATGATCCATTTGCACCGCATTTAATGGGCCGTCTCCTTTGTGGTGTGCAGCTTTCTAAGACTGTCAGCGAAATTTGTGCACTTGACATTGCAGCACTTGCCAACTGGTTTTGGATTGATTGCACCGTTCCTCAGAGACACTAGTGAAAAACAGCGTCACTACACTCATCTACTCAGCCACATGCATTTTGAAACAAGAGCTGAGTCTCCGCCCAATCCAGGAGTCATGTGTTTTTGGCTGGCCGGGTGGTTTGAAGCACATTTCTCTGAGAGAAAGCCAGAAGGGGCATTGCATGATTTGGTACCACAGACGGTCGGCACCACACTTGACTGTTTGTTTTGTAGATCTGTTATTTTATGTCACTTATAATTTTGACAGTAGTGTCAGGCTGATTCATCTCAAGAACGTACATTTGATCCGCCGTTAGTGGCAGGACATGGTGACGGATAATAACTGTGGCTGGATCATGAACAGCTAGTGAAGTGGTTTAAGCAGAAGATGTGTGCCTCTAGGAAATGTTAACATTTCATTTGGGTAGATTTAAGCAGGCCATTTACAAGGAAATCGTGGTTTGAACAAGAACTACAGCTTGATTTTCATTTCTTAGTAAAATGGGCAGCTATGAACTGAACTGACAGTAAGTCTGTGAGCGGAACGCCGTTCCCATGTGACGTAGGGGAAAGTCCTCTGCACTTCACTCATCTGCTCTGTTATGAAGAAGAAGAAGAAGAAGAAGAAGAAGAAGAAGAAGAAGAAGAAGAAGAAGAAGAAGAAGAAGAAGAAGAATGCCACTTTATTTTGTCATCATACAGGTTACAGTGAACGTGTCTTCTGCATGTAACCCATCCTATTGTATATATGGGCAGTGGGGGGCTGCAGCACTCAGGCACCAACTCCAGTTCTTCTTTCCATTGCATTGCTCAGGGGCACAGGCAGGAGTATTAACCCTAACATGCATGTCAAGTCAAGTAAGTTTTATTTGTATAGCCCAATATCACAAATTACAAATTTGCCTCAAGGGGCTTTACAACAACACAACATCCTGTCCTTAGACCCTCACATCAGATAAGGAACAACTCCCTAAAAACCCTTTAACAGGGAGGGACAACAAATGGGAAAAGATGATGCATGCATGCATGTCTTTTTCTTTTTCTTGTTTTTTGTGGAATTTTCTCCCCAATTGTATCTGACCAATTACCCCACTCTTCCAAGCCGTCCCAGTCGCTCCTCCTCCTCCCCCTCTGCTGGTCCGGGGAGGGCTCCAGACTACCACATGCTTCCTCTGATACATGTGGAGTCACCAGCCGCTTCTTTTCACCTGACAGTGAGCAGTTTCACCAGGGGGACACAGCACGTGGGAGGATCACACTGTTCCTCCCCAGTTCCCCCTCCCCCCTGAACAGGCACCCTGACTGACCAGAGGAGGCGCTAGTGCGGTGACCAGGACACATACCCACATCCGGCTTCCCACCCACAGACACAGCCAACTGTCTGTAGGGACGCCCGACCAAGCCGGAGGTAACACGGGGGATTGGCCCCGACATGCATGTCTTTTTGATGGTGGGAGGAAGCCGAAGTACCCAGAGGAAAGCCACACAGACACGGGAAGAACATGCAAACTCCACACAGAAAGCCTGGGTTCGAACCCAGGACCTTCTTCCTGTGAGGCAATAGTGCTAACCACTGGGCCACCGTGCCACCCAGTGGTTAGCACACCCAGTTAATACTTCGGATATGCAAATAGCTTTGGTTATTTGACATTTGAAGTTACATTGGGTTTTAGGATACACACAACTCTGTAGGGGCTCTGGACAGTTGTGCTCTGTTTCACACTGTTTTGCATATTTTTCTGTCTCATCTATGAGTATTCTGAAACCTCTCTTGCCCCTTGCTATCATGTTCCCCTTCTTGTTTTTCCCTTGTTTCTTATGTCCTGCCATTAATATTTGATCACTCCATCTGATTTTTTCTCTCTCATTTCACCACTGTTATTTCATCACCTGTTGATCCTTCTCTCAGTCCTTCAACCAACCTCCTTACCTCAACTTCTGTCTTCCTACCCTTTAAGCCCTGTGTGGAGGGGAGCTGACCGAGCCGTCTGGCACTATTCTGTCCCCTGACTGGCCCCAGAGGTATGCCAAGGGGCAGGATTGTGTATGGCAGATCCACGGTAACGAAGAGAAACGCATTGAACTGGATGTGCAGATGTGAGTATAGCCAGCAACGTGGGTGTTTCTCTTTGGAAACATCGCTGTCTTGTATCCGTGAGTGGGTAATGGATGTTCATAAGCCGGATAAGCATGCAAACTCTCAAATGTAAAGGACAACAGCACACCACAGATTTCTTCTTTTTTGTTTGTTTTTTTATGTCGCGAAATAATAGGTAACGTGTGCAATCCTTTGTATGGAGTAGGAAAATGTCAACACCTACTACATGTTCGCTGTAGACCATGTGTTCCCTGCTGATGTGGCCTTGGCCTTGTGAATCGGCTCGTTTATCAGTGACTCTATTGACGCTATTGGAATAGTGGTAGTTTACCCACGTGACTCACCCTCTTCAACTCTGGGCGCCCTGCTCGAGTCCCAGCACAGGTGAACAGCCATGTGGCCTCTTCCACTGTGCTCTTGGTTTGGACCTGCAGAGTCCGCACCAACCGTTTCAAAAGGAGGGGGATCTGGTACTCATTGGAGATGACGAGACACCACGCCAGATTTGGAAAACTGGGACGATCAAGGAGCTGTTCTCTGGCAGAGATGGACTTGTGAGACCCTGTGGCGTGCGGACAGCTGAATGCCCCGCATCTTATTACTGTAAATGATCCGCAGCTGATGAGCTGCAGCTTCCACAGACATGAGCGGGGCACCACGTCTGAACCTTCAGACGTCTGCTGAACAACTGCGTTTCATTTACATCCATAAAATGAACTGTTCTCATCTCATTCGTTTTAGTAAAGTTCTTCTTCCTCGTTTTTCGACACTGCTTTGTGGCACTTGTAACTTTACACTCAAAACACCACTGCCCGCCTTGTGGTCTGTATTAGTCACTGTTCACAATTATAATTCTTCATATACGAACAAAATGATTCAACATTCACAGTATGTAACCTTTTTAACTGTATGTTTTTAACTATATGAATTACTATGAATTACACGCATCAGTGAACTGAAGCTATAACATCCTACCCCCGTGAAGACTGTTCATGCAATTAAGTCTCTAAAGGATATAGGAGTTGAACTGGCCTTTTTAATATTGTCCTCTCTGGTGTACGCACAGCACAGGATCTCACGAGTCCGTCTCTTCCAGCGAACAGTTCCTCGTTCATCCCAGTTTTACAAATCTGGCGTGGTGTCTTGTCATCTCCGATGAGTATGTTTTTCTGAAAATGTTGCCCATGCTGATCACCGACTGAAGATGATAGTTCGCTCACCTTTTGATTTCCCACTGCGTGAACTGAACAGGGCCCATGGCTACAGGGAGTTGTTCCTAGGATACTCGGCTCCTTCACAAACTTGACATTGACCAAGCACGAGTCAATCCTCTATCTGACACTGTACCAAAGCACTGAAGAGCAAACCTTTAGCCTGAAGAATAGTTTAACCATGCCAAATTCACGACTACATATTGAGTGATCAATATGTATGACCAAACAATAAAGCAGAAACAGTTGCCGGTGGGGGGCGCCAGGGTGATGCGGCGGTCTGTTCTGTTGCCTACCAACACTGGGATCACCAATTTGAATCCCCGTGTTACCTCCGGCTTGGTCGGGCGTCCCTACAGACACAATTGGCTGTGTCTGCGGGTGGGAAGCCAGGTGTGGGTGTGTGCCCTGGTCTCTGCACTAGCGCCTCCTCTGGTCGGTCGAGGCGCCTGTTTGGGGGGGGGGACTGGGGGGAACAGTGTGATCCTCCCACGTGCTACGTCCCCCTGGTGAAACTCCTCACTGTCAGGTGAAAAGAAGCGGCTGGTGACTCCACATGTATGGGAGGAGAGACATGTGGTAGTCTACAGCCCTCCCCGGATCAGCAGAGAGGGTGGAGCAGCGACCGGGACGGCTCGGAAGAGTGGGGTAAGTGACCAAGTACAACTGAGGAGAAAAAAGGGGAAAAAATCCAAAAATAAACAAAACAGTTGCTGGGTAAACATGATTTTGTCAAGCTACAACTGATTCTAAATGAATTTCTAAACTTCCCCTGACTGAGAAGCTATCTAATAAGGATACTGATGGTGGCGCCAGTTTGTGCTTCCAGCAAATATACACAGCTGGATGAGATCGGCTCATGAGATATCATTGTGTCCTCCTCTAATGATGATAAGTTCTCACTGCTGTGTAGTATGAAATGGGATTAGGCATAGTAAGTGTAGAAGTTTATCCGACATCTTTCACTTGTGAAATCAAAAACATTAAATTACAGCCAACATTAAAAGCAAAATGATTAGGAAATAGAACAACATAGAATGAATGAGAGGCTCATGTTTTGCATAATGTTCTGTCTCAGGGTGGGTGGACTGCCTATATTAATGAGAAACCTCTTAGAAGTGCAATCTAATTTCTTCTATGTTGTTTTTCACCTTCTTGAAGCTTGAACATCCGGCGTAATGATGTGCTGACTATCTTTGATGGGCATGATCTCATGTCCCATGTGATTGGCCAGTACCTGGGGTCCAGGGCACGCTTCCAGGTTGTGTCTGGAGGCTCAGAGGTCACCATTCAGTTTCAGAGTGATCCAGATGATTCCAGTTTTATCCTGAGCCAGGGATTCCTTATTCATTTCCGTGGTAGGTTCCAGCTGTGAGTCCTGAATATAGTTACTATATACGGTGTCACATGTGATTGTTATGTGGCAGGTGGATTGAGACTCTGGCAGCAAGGTCCTCCTTTTATTTAGGAAAATCCTCATTTACCCTCTGAAAAAACAGAACCGGTGGGGCACATGCTCACTTAAGTGTGTAGGAAATACACATTTCACTGTCTGAAAATGTTTTACTTGTTTTTTGGGCAGTCAGCAAATTCACTAATCTTGAACATGATATGGAAATGGCGTTTTCCAATGAGCACCCAGTGTTGTATCTTTCCTGTGACCTAATCCAGCTGCCCAGTTTTGTAAATCAAGAACAATTTGTTGATAATTTAATAAGTTTGCCTTGCGTGTGACACCAGTGTTGTAAATATATGCGTCTCAATAAATATAAGTTAACCACCAACCTTCATAGCCAGTTACAGTGTTTGTGAGATCTGTTTGTGTGGTTTGTAAATGATAAAAAGACACCAATTTCACATTAACGTGGCATAATCTACAACAGTGTTGCCCAACCCAGTCCTCAAGGCCCCCCTAAACTGCAGATTTTCTTTGCAACCCTGAATAGGTACCTGTTTTTAGTTATTCAACCAATCAGCAATGAATAATGTCAGATGTTGCACACCTTGCATAATTAAGTGCTGTGAGATGATGGGTTGAGTAAGTACAAGCAGGGCTGCCTATGCAGGGTTACAAGGAAAATCTGCAGGACAGGGGTTCCTTGAGGACTGGGTTGGGAAACACTGGTCTACAATACCTCTGACTGATCAGTTCTGTTGTTGAACAGATAGTTTTCCTACTGATCTTGTGTGTAACAATGTGAATGAACCCTTTTTATGGTACGCAGAAGTGGAGCCAAATGACACCTGCCCCACCCTTCCACAAATTGAGCACGGCTGGATTAGTTCCTCCCACTCGTCTCCTGTGAGAGGCAGTGTGCTGACCTACCAGTGCCAACCAGGATATGACATCAGTGGCTCTGACATCATCACTTGCCAATGGGACCTCTCGTGGAGCAACAATCCACCTACCTGTGTCAAAGGTGAGGCAAGTTGGGGTAGCGGCACCCACTGGAATTTTTTACAGGCTACGCTCACACATGCCCGGTGACTGGTGCCAGTGGTAACATAAACTAAATGACGCACAGAAGTACACTGGAAAGCCCTATGTAAATTAGTCCCGGTAATGGTAGAGTTGGCACATGTTCAGGTGAGATCAAGATAAAGATAGAATACATTTTATTTGTCCAGGAAATTTGTCTTGGACTCAGCTGCTAGATGCGATGCCATAAAGTTGCCTGCATTGTATAGAAAACAACATATTGCACACACAACAATATAAAGAAAGAGAAATGAAAGTGAGCAGTTATTCATGCAGACATATATTTCAGCAATGACCGTTAATGCCAAACTTCATAAGCAGATTAACAATGAACAGGTCACAATTAAGCCTCATGTTCATTCTCCCTCCTCTCCAACACAGATATATTCTCACCTCTGATCTCCTCTTCCACTAGCTTTGCTCTTTGCTCCCACTTACATTTGGGACAGATAATTTTCTACTCTCAGACAGACAATGTAGGTGTCAGGTGCAGTGTAATGTACAGAATTCACAGTGTATACTGGGAATACATGTTGGGGTGTCAAAGAGTTTGGGGGGCGGGGGTTAACTAATAAAACAACCATTAACTGCCATTTTTTAAAGTCCAAAGAAAAATACATCGAGGCTTCTTCACACTTTTGGATCTACCACATATTTTATTTTTGTTATTAACATACTGTTTTTCATGCAGTTTTCCCCCCCTTTTCTCCCCAATCATACCTGACCAATCACCCCACTCTTCCGAGCCATGCCGGTCCTCTGCTGATCCGGGGAGGGCTGCAGACTACCACGTGCCTCCCCCGATACATGTGGAGTCACCAGCCGCTTCTTTTCACCTGACAGTGAGGTTTTTCACCAGGGGGACGTAGCGCGTAGGAGGATCACGCTATTCCCCCCAGTTCCCCCTTCCCTCCGAACAGGTGCCCTGACCGACCAGAGGAGGCGCTAGTGCAGCGACCAGGACACATACCCATATTCGGCTTCCCACCTGCACACACGGCCAATTGTGTCTGTAGGGCCGCTCGACCAAGCCGGAGGTAACACGGGGATTTGAACCGGCGATCCCCGTGTTGGTAGACAACGGAATAGACCGCCACACTACCTGGACTCCCAGTTCAAGCAGTTTTGACTGATGAAGCAAGTGTTCTTCTGTCCTGTGTACTGTGATGCTGGTAAAGTCACAGAGGCCAGGGAAATCTTTTGATAGTATATTTTTCTGTCCTTGCTCCTTGCAGTGCAGCAGTGTCCTGATCCAGGCGAGGTGGTAAATGGAGCACGCTCAGTGCGGCCCGAGGCTGGTTTCGCTGTTGGGACGGTGGTCCGCTTCTCATGCAACCAAGGCTACCAACTGGAAGGTCCCAGTCAAATCTCCTGCCATGGACGGGACATTGGCAACCCAAAATGGAGTGACCGTAGTCCGAAGTGTGTCTGTGAGTCTCTTTCTGCCCTCTTCTTGTTCTCCTGTCTGTGTGGCCTATGGCGATACATACTGCAGATAACAAGTGCAAACACTTGGCACATCCACTGTCTGCATTTGTGTGTCTTTAACAGTAAAATATGACCCATGCCCAAATCCTGGCGTTCCCGATAATGGTTACCAGACTTTGTACAAGCACAGCTACCAGGCTGGAGAGACGCTGCGGTTCTTCTGTTACGAGGGCTATGAGCTGATCGGTGAGGTCATTATCAACTGCATTCCAGGCCATCCGTCTCAGTGGAACAGCCCACCTCCCTTTTGTAAAGGTACATTTATGACTGTCATCTGAGCAATTTCACACAGAGAAATCTCATGCTGAGCGCCATCTTTTGGTGATGTTTCCAGTCAGTGAAAAGTGTTGTCTCTCTCTTTCGTGCTGAGCGCCATCCCGCGTGATAGAACGTGTTGGTATTAGTAAGAGTTTGGCCACCAGCATGTGCCAGCCATGCGCATTCTTCCTTTTAGAAGAATATGTTTAGTCATGGAAGATGAATCAAAAAAAAGAAGAAGAAAAGTCGTGACCCTTTTGTGTCATATTCTGAAAGGATAGTGGTGTTTGTTGGGACTCCCAGGCTTCTTTCTGACTTGCAGGCTGAAAATTAGATGAAAATAACAGCTTTTTGTTTGTCTTGAAAACCCATGAACATCTCCCTCGCTCTCTCTCATAACACAGTGGCATATGAGGAGCTTCTGGATGATCACAAATTAGAAGGTGATTTTTTTTTTTTGTCCTATTCTGTCTTTGAAAATGTATGACATCCTGTTGAGATGTATGATGTATCATAATATTGAAAACATCTGTGCTGACGTAGACTTATATTGCAACTACAACTTCCACTGGATAATATGGCTCTTGTTGTTTGTTTGGTGAATTTGTTTGGGCTGTTTTACAGTTTCCCAGTCGTACGAGCCTTCCCATCAGATACTCAGTGAGAACATAGCCTTGGCTATAGTCCTGCCCATCATCCTGGTCATCCTCTTGATTGGGGGAATTTACATGTACTATACAAAGTAAGTGCCGTGCGGAAGGTGAGTGATGAGATTCTAGCTAGTAATACTGAATCGCTTCCAAATCAAGTTCAAATTCAAATGTTATGATTAACCGTTGAATACATTCAGGGAGTCCGGGTAGCATAGCGGTCTATTCCGTTGCCTACCAACATGGGGATCGCCAGTTCGAATCCCCATGTTACCTCCAGCTTGGTCGGGCGTCCCCACAGACGCAATTGGCCGTGTCTACGGGTGGGAAGCCAGATGTGGGTGTGTGTCCTGGTCGCTGCACTAGCGCCTCCTCTGGTCGGTCGGGGCACCTGTTCAGGGGGAGGGGGAACTAACGGGAATAGCGTGATACTCCCACGCGCTACGTCCCCCTGGTGAAACTCCTCACCGTCAGGTGAAAAGAAGTGGCTGGTGACTCCACATGTGGTAGTCTGCAGCCCTCCTCGGATCAGCAGAGGGGGTGGAGCAGAGACCGGGACGGCTCGGAAGAGAGGGGTAATTGGTCAAGTACAATTGGGGAGAAAATCCAACAACAAAAAAAGTACATTCAGGGAATTTGTCTTGGTGTGTTGCTCCGAGAAGAAGACAAAGTGTATAAGTCTATGTAGAAATGATGATCTAAAAGTCGGACAGTATCTGAGTCACAGCGGCTGTTACTGATGACTCGCAGTGTTGCTGAGAGTTTCCTCTCTTACGCAAGTGCCCCGCGGCTGGTCAACAGAGACGATATTAAAGCGTCATAAACAAAGAAGGAAGGAGCAACGCACTGTGGCAGCTGTTCATGACACCATCTTGGATGCTGCCATGCTTTGTAATGTATGGCCTCATTACCACTGAATAGTAACAGGTGTATTGATCACCACTGAATAGTAACAGGTGTATTGATCACCACTGAATAGTAACAGGTATATTGATCACCACTGAATAGTAACAGATATATTGATCACCACTGAATAGTAACAGGTATATTGATCACCATTGTGAGTTTTGCACCTCTTTGCCCCAATGTAAATACTTTTTCTCCCAGTGCTTAATATAAGTTTTGTAATCTGTGCCAAACTTTTCTGTTGGCTTGGATTATTTTGTTATTCAAATTTTTTGGACAGTTGGGTAATGGTGAGACTAAATACCAGCCGACAATAGTTTGGGAAAGATGTTCATGTCAGTGTGCAATATAATCATTCCTTCATACTAGTCCTCATGGATATGTCAGTTTCATTGGCTTTTCATGAACAAATTCACCCCAAATCTTTTTTCCCCCCCCCCCAATCACAGCATCTGCAGACTAGAATGGAAGCCTTTATTCTGGAAGTCGCTTTCCCACACACACTCATACAGTCCAATTACAGTTGAGTCGGATTTTAACAACCCTCTTTACGAGGCTGGGGTGAGTGCACCACCACTACTACTACTACTACTATTTCGGCTGCTCCCGTTAGGGGGCGCCACAGTGGATCATCCGTTTCCATCTCTTCCTGTCCTCTGCATCTTCCTCTGTCACACCAGCCACCTGCATGTCCTCCCTCACCACATCCATAAACCTCCTCTTTGGCCTTCCTCTTCTCCTCTTCCCTGGCAGCTCCATATTCAGCATCCTTCTCCCAGTATACCCAGCATCTCTCCTCCACACATGTCCAAACCATCTCAGTCTTGTCTCTCTTGCTTTGTCTCCAAACTGTCCAACCTGAGCTGCCCCTCTAATATACTCGTTCCTAATCATGTCCTTCTTCATCACTCCCAATGAAAATCTTAGCATCTACATCTCTGCCACCTCCAGCTCCACCTCCTGTCTTTTCATCAGGGCCACTGTCTCCAAACCATACAACATAGCTGGTCTCACTATCAGGCGGCATGGTGGCGCAGTGGTTAGCGCAGTTGCCTCACAGCAAGGAGGTTCTGGGTTCGAGCCCCGGGGTAGTCCAACCTTGGGGGTCATCCCAGGTCATCCTCTGTGTGGAGTTTGCATGTTCTCCCCGTGTCTGCGTGGGTTTCCTTTGGGGCTCCGGTTTCCTCCCACAGTCCAAAGACATGTAGGTCAGGTGAATTGGCGGTACTGAATTGTCTCTAGGAATGAATTGGTGTGTGTGGTTGTGTGGGCTCTGTGATGGCCTGGCGGCCTGTCCAGGGTGTCTCCCCGCCTGCTGCCCAATGACTGCTGGGATAGGCTCCAGCATCCCCGTGACCCTGAGAGCAGGATAAGCAGTTAAGACGATGGATGGATGGATGGATGGATGGATGGATGGATGGATGGATGGATGGATGGATGGATGGATGGATGGATGGATGGTCTCACAACCATCTTGTAAACCTTCCCTTTAACTCTTGCTGGTACCCTTCTGTCACAAATCACTCCTGACACTCTTCTCCACCCACTCCACCCTGCCTGCACTCTCTTCTTCACCTCTCTACTGCACTCCCCGTTACTTTGGACAGTTGACCCCAAGTATTTAAACTCATACCCCTTCGTCACCTCCACTCCTTGCATCCTGACCATTCCACTGTCCTCCCTCTCATTCACACACAGGTATTCCGTCTTGCTCCTACTGACGTTCATTCCTCTTCTCTCAGTGCATACCTCCACCTCTCCAGGCTCTCCTCCACCTGTACCCTACTCTCACTACAGATCACAATGTCATCCACAAACATCATCGTCCATGGAGACTCCTGCCTGATCTCGTCCATCAACCTGTCCATCACCATTGTAAACAAGAAAGGGCTCAGAGCCGATCCTTGATGTAATCCCACCTCCACCTTGAACCCATCTGTCATTCCAACCACACACCTCACCACTGTCACACTTCCCTCATACATATCCTGCACCACTCCTACATACTTCTCTGCAACTCCCGACTTCCTCATACAATACCACACCTCCTCTCTCGGCACCCTGTCGTATGCTTTCTCTAAATCCACAAAAACACAATGTAACTCCTTCTGGCCTTCTCTATACTTCTCCATCAACATTGAGAAGTATAGCGTGCACCACTAATCATGTAAAAATATGTCCTGTGATCTTTTGTGTTGGAATTAGACTATATACTATGATATAGAACCTGTTTGACAGTTGTTAAATTCAGAATATTGTATGTATAATCTTGCTTCCAAGAATGATCCTGCCAATTAAATATTTGGATAGGATGTATCCATTTCCTAGTTAGGGGTCCAAGCCCAAAAGTCTGAAACCCTATTGTTTTTGTGCTGGTTTATTATTTTTCTTTCAGAAATGTTTGCACAAATTCCTGTGAGAAGGTAAATGGTAGAATCATAAGATTTTGCTCATTGGTTGCAAGTTGTGTAGAAGTGCTGCTCAGAAATATGACCCCAGCCAGCCTGATAGGGGCGCTATAATTAAAGGTCAAATTTGAAAAGTCATAAGTCCTACGCCATAAGTTCGATTTACACGAAACTCGGTCCAGACATCCAGCTAGCGTCACACTACAAATTTGACCCAAGAACCTCTGAAATTCACCTGACTAGATTTTCCGCCATTTTGAATTTTTTGAAAAACACATTGTTGACATCTCCTCCTAAACCGTAGGTCCGATTGGTACCAAATTTTCTGTCGATCATTATTGGACCAAGCGTATCAAAGGTGTATAACGCTTGTTGATATCTTATTCAGGCAGCATGGTGGTACAGCGGTTAGCGTGGTCACCTCACAGCAAGGAGGTCCTGGGTTCGAGCCCCGGGGTAGTCCAACCTTGGGGGTCGTCCCGGGTCGTCCTCTGTGTGGAGTTTGCATGTTCTCCCCGTGTCTGCGTGGGTTTCCTCCGGGGGCTCTGGTTTCTTCCCAAAGTCCAAAGACATGTAGGTCAGCTGAATTGGCCGTACTAAATTGTCCCTAGGAATGAATGTGTGTGTGTGTGTGTGTGTGTGTGTGTGGGCCCTGTGATGGCCTGGCGGCCTGTCCAGGGTGTCTCCCTGCCTGCCACCCAATGACTGCTGGGATAGGCTGCAGCATCCCGCGACCCTGAGAGCAGGATAAGCGGTTCGGATAATGGATGGATGATAATGGATGGATGGATGTCTTATTTCGTTTTCAAGATATTGACCAATGATCTTCAAAAGGGCGTAGCTCAGCACATAAATAGACCAAAGTCAACAACCGTTGGGCGAATCATCACACAACTTGCAGGATATGTAACACATACCCTGAAAGTTAAATCAAATAGACCACTAGGGGACTACAAATACAAAAAATGGACGTGGCATAACACAAATCAGACTATAAATCAGAAGTTGTTTGTCCAATTATTATAAAACTCGCAGGATATGTTTCATAACAATGTTGAACCACGTGTGTAAACCTATTTTGAAATTGCTCAACAGGGGGCGCCACCAGTTTCAAAAACGTGCATGGACCTGGTGCAAATTTGCCGTAAATCAATGACAGTTTGTCCAAACATCACCAAACTTGATGGCTCTTTTTAACTAAGCTGTTGAAGCTTTCAGCTTGTGCTTGGACCCTGGAATTGCCACTTGCAGCTATATTGTTGATTTTATTCTCACTTTGGCCATAGGATACACGGGAGTATGAAGTTTCCATTTAGAGAACACCATCTTGAGGAGGATTCAGAACCACTGAAAGATACTTTGGGGAAGGCATCATCCTTATTCTAAGATGGCATCACTCTCCCCTTTTTTCTTTTTTGGTTGCTTTGATGTCACTTTATTTTCAAGTGATTCACTTGATGTTTGTTTGTGCCGATGTGGTGGTTTTTCATTGTGGGCTCTTGTCTACAGTCTGTGTCATTGGGACTGGTGCCTTAGAAAGGTTAAAAGGTGAATAACAAAGAAAAACTCACAGTGCTAGACGTGTGACAAGGGTAGGGAGAAAAAGATGAAGGATGGAGGATTTCTTCAATCACTTCAAATATGAGGGGGCTAAAATATTAGAGAACTTGGCAATACTTTTTTCTAATGATCAAGGGAGCAGTCATGAGCATAAATGCTGAGTTGTTTTCTTTATTTCATCCCATGCTAAAACTTTAAAGTTCATTAAAATCCAAGATTCCTTTATTTTCAGTCATTTGAAATGAAGGTCCTTTCTCTCTCTCTCTTCCTCTTGATCTTTCTCTGTATTACACACACAAATTGAATGTAAATATTTGACTTAATATTGAGGTTCATATATAAATATATATAAATAGATAAGTATATAACTTTGTTAAAAGAAACACTCAACGGTAGGGAAAGTACTCAACAAGTAAGGAGCAAAATAATCCAGTGAGTCGAGTGAATTGTGTATGAGACAGGTGATGTGCAGGACGAGGCAGTAATGGTGTGTTCTCTGCCGCGTAGCTTCTTCGCTGACAGCTGATGATGCTTACGACAGGAAACAGTCTTGTACTGTCTCTCAGAGAATTGGCTTGACTCACTGGATTATTTTGCTCCTTATTTGTTGAGCGCCTCCCCTACCGTCGAGTGTTGCTTTTAACAAAGTTTTATATATATATATATATATATATATATATATATATATATAGACATAAACACACTTATACATGGTGGGGGGAGGGGGTATATTTTCATTATATATAATGAAATCCAGTGCCATAATATAATGTTAAATAATTTAATGTCCTTAAGTGTTTCATCTGTTGATCCCATAGTGTTGTGTTTACTTCATGAAGATTACAAAGCCAGCATTTGAGTTTATTCTTTGCTGTTTCTGGCATGTATTTTCACCTGACGTCACATGACATGTAATGAAAGGTGACGACGCGATGTCGTTATTCTTATAGCATGCTCTGATTGTACATTTTATTGCCGCTGCTCAAGCTTGCCATTGTCATTACATTTAATGACCGTTATCATTGTTATCAGGTTGGATGTTGTATGCATTGCGTTGATAGAAAATGACAAACATTGCTGCTTGCTGTAAAGGATTATGTCTTTATTTACGGCTGGGTTTTTTTTACACAGTGAATTTAGTCTTGTTCACTGTGCCAAATGAAGGATCCTGGAAAAAGTTGCTTTGTAGATTTTATTCTTATCTTGTCATTAGTAGTGTTTATTTGCTTTATAAATATAAATACACCCGTTTGAAGGCAGTAAATCATTTGCTGAACTTAAAATAAAGTCTTTGTTGAATGGTGTAAGACTTATTAGAATGGTTGTGTTTATTTTCTTTTTGTTGATTGGTTTTTTTTGGGGGGGGGTTATATTTGTCCGCAAGTGTCACACGGTATGCATTGGTTATATTAAACCCACTTAGAATAAATGAATGCAAGTAGACAGCAGAAAGAATAGTGCCACGGTATCCCCACCTGTTGTCTACATTACGTCCACGATGATGCCTTTAGAGACAGAACACGTTTGAAACTAGGAAGCCACAGCCCCTCCTATTCTGTCATCAAATCATAACAGTAATTATCACAATCATAATAATAAATCAAACTTATATAGCGCTTTTCCAACACTCAAAGTGGCTTTACCAGAAACGGGCTGAAACAAGACAACAGATAAACACAACACAGACATACAGACATACAGGCAAAGGCAAGTACTTGGACTTTGACTTTAATTAAGTATTTGCTGAAAAGTAGCAATTAACGTCAGACGATAATAACAAAAAACATAAACCTCCACCAACCCTCCTTGCATACTGTCAATACCCCAGTCAGCCACAACAGTAGGTGGCGGTACCTGCTCTGCTAAACTGAAACCAACGAACAGGAAGTACGAGGAAGAACCTGCGGCGGAAGAATAACAGAGCTTCTGTCCAGCGGGCTCCGTTCAAAGCGCTCGGTTTGTTCGTGTTTGGGCGTTAAGTTTCGGATTCGGTGGCGATCGTGGATTTGGAGCACTCGGAATTAGCCGTCTTGGCCGGTACCGCAGCTGCTAGCTCGGCTTGGAGGGAGAAGTGCGGAAGTGCAGCGCGGTGCTGGCTGGCCGTACGGCTGGCCGCTGCTAGCAGCCTCCGCTCGGCTAGCTGAAGCAGGGTTCTGGTCGACGTGACTTGCCAAATGCCTGCCACGTTTTAACCGAAACCCTGGTTCCCCTTTGCACTCAATTGGCTGGTTCATTAACGCTGGCCGGCTTAAGTACGACTCCCTGCTAGCTAACGTTCACTTAAACTCTTACGCCCTTGGATGTTTGGTGCGGTAAGTTCAATTTTGTTGTGTTTAACCTACCTAGCTTAGAGTATTAGTAGATAGACAGTTGGTCAGTGATGTGAGCTGGAGACCAACACTATACGGCGGGTAACCGTTAACTGTCAAGCCGCGCCGCATCCGTCGATGCGCATGTGGAGGCTGGGAGAGCGGGGTCCACCTCGGCGGCTGACCGAGACCGAAGACGACGCACACCACGGGGACTCGAGACGAAGCATTTCAGCATCCGGTTCCAGTCCACCGGCGAGGGGGGTTGCCTTCGGGATTGTCCGTCCAGCTTTAGACCAGACTGGAAGACGTTGAGCTGTCGCTTCTCATTCACTCAACTTGAAATTCTGTGCGTTTTATCGCCTATCGGGTCAAATGCACAAATGAGGAAGTGCATCATTATATTAATTGGAACATCTATTCAGACACTGCCGGTTACCAAATTGAATCAAGGTGGCGCAGACATGAGCATCATTACTTATTTAGACAATGATTAAAATGTACAGGGTAAATGAACTTGCTCGACTAAGTTAACCACAATCCAACCACACAAAAAAATCGGCATTGTATTATAAGGTGGCTATGCTGACAAGAACAAATAACAAGCCTAAAGATTCATTGCAATAACTAGCTAACACAAATAAAAAACCTCAGGACATTTATGTAAGGTACAACTGCCTATCTGTTAGCAATTACGATATAGCTGGCTGTGAGGGAGTTCAAATTTCTTTTCAAGAAATCCATCCATCCATTATCTTAACCGCTGATCCTGCTCTCAGGGTCGCGGGGATGCTGGAGCCTATTCCAGCAGTCATTGGGTGGCAGGCAGGGAGACAACCTGGACAGGCTGCCAGGCCATCACACACATACACACACACACACACACACACACACACACACACACACACACACACACACACACACATTCCTAGGGACAACTTAGGACGACCAATTCACCTGACCTACATGTCTTTGGACTGTGGGAGGAAACCGGAGCCCCCGGAGGAAACCCACACAGACACGGGGAGAACATGCAAACGCCACACAGAGGACGACCCACCAAGTTTGGACTACCCCGGGGCTTGAACCCAGGTCCTTTTTGCTGTGAGGCGACCGCGTTAACAACTGCGCCACCGTGCCGCCTTCAAGAAATCTTGAGGGGGTAAAAATAGAAAGCACACAGAAACCAATTTGAAATTCTTGACTGTGATGATAAAGTGACAAACATTTTCAGGCAGTTTAGGGTAAATCAAAGAGAGCATCTCAACTATCTTTGTGACACCAGTATCAAGAAGGCTGTGTGTCACGCCTTTATCAGACCTGGCTCAAGCTTACCATAAGTTGTGACCTTTTGAATAAAGGCTTATTGATTCTAAAAGTTTCCTCTTGGCTTTTGCAAGGAATTCTTTGCACAGTTATCAGTTTGCTCTTAGCGGTAGCAAATTGATTTGTCCTCCGTGACAACAGCATGAAACTGTCAATCTGCTATCATACTGTTCATATGTTTCTGGGCTTTTAGCAAAACAGTGAGTGGCCTATGGTCATGGGCCCTAATGTATGGATGTCCTAGACAATTTTGCACACTAGAATTTGTAAGCTCATGCGTGAAGACAGTGCCGCAGAATTAGTGACCACCCTTGGTGGGGATTTCTTTGCTTTGCTGCTCCTGGTGGGGACCCCCATATGTATCTTTTAACAGAACACCGTCTGTTCCTCGCTGGAATTAATTTCAGTTAACTTGTTTTGAGGGTTTTTCCATCCATCCATTATCCAAACCACATATCCTGCTCTCAGGGTCGCAGGGATGCTGGAGCCTATCCCAGCAGTCATTGGGCGGCAGGCGGGGAGACAGTTCCTTATTTTGCGAAGATTTTTTTCTTTGATTTTTGATTATTAAAAGCTTGAAAAGATAAACTATGGTGTAACAATGGAGCATTTAATGAATCAACAACAAATTTTGCTCATCAAAACGACTTATTTGGCATAAATGCTGTACCTGACACATAAAGTGGATCCGGAAAGTAGAATGGGAGAAATACCCCAAATATAGGTGTGCCAAGCTTGTAGCTTCATACCCAAGAAGACTTGAGGCTGTAATCGCTGCCAAGGGGGCCTCAACCAAGTACTGAGTAAATGGTGTGAATACTTATGTACATGCAATATTTCAGTTTTTTATTTTTAGTAAATTTGCAAATATTTCTACAAAACCTTTTTCACTTTGTCATTATGGGGTATTGTGTGTAGATTGATGAGAAAAAAAAGGAATTTAATCCATTTTGGAATAAGGCTGTAACATAACAAAATGTGGGGAAAGTGAAGGGGTGTGAATACTTTCCGGATGCACTGTATATAGCCTAACCACACATTTGTATCTTGCAGTCAAAAAGAGACTCCCAAGCCCCATGTCTGCTGAGGCTTCAACTGGCAGTATGACTGCTGTCGCTGCCCCTGTCCCCGTTTCCCAGTCTGCCGGCCAAAACATGGAGGAGTGCAGTAGTCGTGGGCTGCTGGGGAGCAAATATGTCAAACTGAATGTCGGTGGGTCGTTGCATTACACAACCGTCCAGACGTTAAGCAAAGAGGATAGTTTGCTCAGGAATCTGTGCAATGGAGGAGCTGAGGTTACAATAGACTCAGAAGGTAAGTGTATGCATTTTGCATTCTTTTGCATGCTGATTAGTAATTAACTGTTCTTGTTGAAGTTCTGTCCATACCTTTATTACCGAACTAAACTTTGGTTACCTTTTGTGAATTTAAATGTTATCAGGCTGAGAGCAATGTGTATTCTAACACATCTAATTGTGGTGGTGTTATGGTGGTCTTAACAGAAAATGGAAATGGGCATATTGCCAATGATTAATTTTAACTATATTTTTGTTATTATTTCAGTGTAATTAACACAAGCAGAATTACATTAGCAGGGAAGGGGGATCTTCCATACAGTTTTTCTAGAAAATGTTTCCACTTGTAGTCTGACAAGGGATATATAGAATTAAATTTCTCTAGCACAAATGAAACCCCTCTCAAAACACTGAATTACCAAAGTATACCAAAATTATGTTAGCTGTGGACTTATTTGTAGTCAGTAGAACTGAACATAAAGGGTGACAAAGTAGTGAAGAATGCACATTTCCTAACAAATTTAATTTTCTCCCCTTCTTAGGCTGGGTAGTGTTGGATAGAAGTGGCCGCCATTTTGGACTGGTGTTAAACTTCCTGCGTGATGGCTTTGTACCACTTCCTGAGGACTACAGAGAACTTGATGAAGTTTTGAAAGAGGCTCAGTACTACAGGGTCCAAGGACTCATCCAGCACTGCCTCACGGCCATGCAGGTAAGAGGGTGAAACACTAATGTACCTTTTAAGAATAAGAATGCTAAAGCTGTGTGACCACCTGAAGGGAATAAAAGATGCCCCCCCTATGGAAACTTCCCACTTTTGGCATTCTCTACCCACTGTAGAGACACCTGACCTTTTTTTAATAACCAGTGCTGTCAGAGCTTCACATTTTTACAAAATTAAAACCATTCAAACTTTTGTTGAAGGACACAGCTCATCGATGTTTATTCTGGTTCCAAGAGAGTTCAGACTAGAGAGGAAGTGAAAGCGAGCTGGCCTACTTTGTCGGAGCAGAGACGACAAATGAGCAAAAAGAAACGAAAAAGAAACGGTTAATAGTGTTAGTAACAGAACACCTGTTAATTTGACTTGACAGCTACAAATGATCATAATATAAATCAGGAATCACAAACATTTATTTTTCATTTCATTCCATGCACCTGTGCACATAAAATGAAATGAAATATAATTTCCCCCAGCCCACAGCAGCGCAACACAAAGACAAAAACACATCCAAATTACAAAAACACATATATCCAACAATCCAAAAATTAAGAAAAATTTTCACTGTCCAAGAGAGTGAACGCCAGGATGACTGTCGGAACTGTCTGTCTTTATGGGCTAGCAGTTAGTTTAGCTTGCCCCACCTCCGCGTCCTGTCAGACCGCCCTCGGTGTTTCCACCTCAGGCGCAGCTCCAGGCAGGGCTGTAGTCCCTGGGCCCACCAGACGCAGCAGACCAGGCTCCCCCAGCTGATCACCAGCTATTCCTGCCAGACACCTTCAACACACCTCCCCGCACTCCACACGACGACACCAAAAACACAGTCAACACTAGGTGAGGCCATCGCCAGACCGCCGTCGATGTTATTGGAACTGCCAGTCTGCATGGGCTACCAGTTTAGCTTAGCCTGCCCCGCTTCCGTGTCTTGTCAGACCGCTCTCGGTGTTTCCTCTTTGGGTGCAGCTCCAGGGAGGGCCGTGGTCCCTGGGACCACAGGATACAACAGACCAAGCTCTCCCAGCCAATCCAGCGCCAGCTCTCCCAGCCATCAAATGAAGACACAAACTTAGGTGCAGATGTGGACAAAGCCACTGCGTGGATGGTACTGGGTGAGGCCGCTGCTAACGTAAGTTTGCGCGGCCGTCTTCCCACACCGGTACTGGGTGAGCCCGCTGCAAACAGTCCGTGCAACCATCTTCCCACACTGGAAGCAGAACTAAAAATAGCAGAGAGGAAAAAAAGCAGAAATAAAGAGAAAGTAGTCATTCTCACTTTCCACTCCCTCTCCAGCACCATTTTTTGCGCTGTTATCTACCCACTCACATCCAGCACCAGTGCCATTTCCTTGAATATGGTCTCCAGTGGCCATACAGCTTTAGACTTGGCACATTTCAACTATATTTGACTGAAATTCAAAATTCTCTCATAAGGAAGAGCTGTGGTGTACACAATCTTTTTCACCAAACCCTGGTTCAGGAGCAACTCAGTGATGCTCAAAACCTTATTGACAGTAGTTGTAGAAGGATGATTTGCTAATTTTAGAAATTTACTGGTCCATGGATTGGAGCCAGCAAGTCTCTAGTACCAAATCTACTTGTCTGGCCTTTGCAATGGCGCCACCCTGAAAAGTGAAGCAGTGCTCTCATTGGTAAATCTCAAAGTGAAAAGGTTGTTATAAACTCTCAGATACAGTTGTGTTGTTTGATATGAAGGGAGTCATTAGCCTAGTTTCTGGAAAAGATAATTGATGATTGATTCGACATGTGATTTCACTGGCTAAACATAATCATTAACACATAGAAATCAATTTGAGTAAACACAATTTTAGTGTTGCTTAAGAGCGTAACAAAAGTGAACTCTACATGGGAAGGTTGCGGGGATGGTGGTGGTAATGTTTACTCTTGTACAAAACCCGAGATTTATAAAATGACTGGTGGGAAGGTGATAGTGGAAGACAAGCTTTTGAACTTTTTTGATGTTAAAATGGGGATACTAAGCCATGATCAGTTTGTTTTGCTCGCTTCAAATGACTTCCCATCTGGAGTGGATTGAAGAATCCAAGAGGCTTCTATTTGAAGACTGCAAAAAATATATAACGCTGTGTTTCACAAAAGATCCTCAGAAGGACATTAACAACATCAAGGCATGTTTGAAAGTGCTTGATGAGTGCGGAGAAATAAATCCTAGGTTGGTTTCGCACTACTTGGATGACCTTTCACCTGTTGGGTTTGGCAGCATGGACGCCTCGACCCTGCTTAGCAGAGTGGAGCAGTTGAACTGAGAAGTTTCTAGCTTGAGGAGGGCCTGGAAGCACAGGCAAGTTTGAGTGAGAACCTGGGGGTGGGTACCACGGCTATGGATTGCTGGATGTCAGCCATCGAGACGTCCCGTGGCCCCCCTGGCTTGGACTGGTGCCTGTCAGGAAGGAGAGGTGCAGGAGCTGGGCTCTGCTCGCCAGGAGGAGATATTGGATCAAGCGACAATGAGCACACAGCCCTGAACACAATCGTAGACCCCACAGTGGAGCATTGTTGTGAAAGAATGTTCTACATGCTGAGTATCAGCTGCTGTCCTCTGAGAGGAGGTTCGGAGTCCCTTGTTGCAGATTAGATTAAAAATTCATTTATCCCTGTGTCAATAAAACTTGTAAATAGCGGCAGATAAGAAAAGGACGAGGCCAGGATGGACACTTTTTTGTGCGCTTTTTTATTGATGTGTTCATGTTTTCTGTTTGACTATAGGTACTTGTAGGAACCTTGCTGTATGTTTTTATTTACTAACACCTTTGTATGTTTTGTATGTGGAATGTTTGCTTTCTACGGCTGCAGTATGGGTGAAAGCCCTAGCCAAATTTTCCACTTTGAGGGACAATAAATTTGGGCGGCACGATGGCGCAGTGGTTAGCCCTGTCGCCTCACAGCAAGAAGGTTCTGGGTTCAAACCCCGGGGTAGTCCAACCTTGGGGGTCATCCCAGGTCATCCTCTGTGTGGAGTTTGCATGTTCTCTCCGTGTCTGCAGTGGGTTTTCTCCAGGTGCTCTGGTTTCCCCCACCATCAAAAAGACATGCATGTTAGGGTTAATACTCCTGTCTGTGCCCCTGACCGAGGCATGACAAGACCAACTGGAGTTGGTCCCCCGGGTGCTGCACAGCAGCTGCCCACTGCTCCTAGCTACACAGCTGGGATGGATTAAATGCTGAGTGTAATTTCCCCACGGGGATTAATAAAGTATATCAAAAAAAGTTAAAGTTAATCTTGAAGAAAGACGGCTACTAAAGCTGGGACCCCAAAATGCAGCCATACATCCAAAACTCCGCGCTATGATGCTCATATGAAACAAGAGCAGAAGAAAATGGGGATTATTGGTACCAGCACAGAGTAACATTCAAGTGATTAAAACTAAGCTGATGAGTGTGTTTGCTACTGGATTTTCCCCTAATCTTGATGCTGACATGCTACATAAAGTATCTGACTGAGAAATTGGGTAATAAATCATCAGTGATATGTCGGAAGATACTCTCACCCAATCATCTTGCCATCACAATTTGGCCCTTGTCAAAGTTACTCAGATCCTTACGCTTGCCCATTTTTCCCATTTCCAACACATCAACTTCAAAAACGGACCCTAGACAGGTGCCACTGTAACGAGATGATCAATGTTCTTCATTTACCTGTCAGTGGTTTTAATGTTTTGGCTGATCGATGTAGTATGTGTAGGTTATCTGATTCTGCAAATGATATTATTTCAGCCTTAACCAGCCCTGGACTGACTTCCATCAGGTTCTCATCTAGAATGTGGAACCATTGGCGTTCCAGACTTCTCCTCCTTCTTCTTCTTTTTCTTCTTCCATTATTATCATTATTGTACGATGGATCACCCATGAGCTGTGTCCTTAATAAAGTCTGAATTAATTTAATTGATAAATGTTGCACGTTCTACCTCAGTCATATATGAATTGTTAATGTGACGTCTCCATTTGCATTCAGAAACAAAAGGATGTGTATGAAAGTGTGTGCCGTATTCCCATGATTACTTCAGCCAAAGAAGAACAGAGGATGATTGCCACCTGTAGGAAGGTAAGTTATAGGAGGAGTAAGAGTCATCATCATGTTGCCCAGAATTTTAGAATTTTGCAAGCAGATTTGTTTTGCTCCATTTCTTTTGTAAAATTGACAGCAACATGCAACTTTTTTCAAGGTTTATTTGCAATAACGGTGTGGGGAACCTAAATATTGCCAGTGAAAGGACACGGCTTCAGTTGTTAATTGAGGAGGAAGACGATAGACTTGGACTACCTGTCAGTTCCATAAAGGACTTGTATGATTTTCTAGAGAGAGTTTGTGGGAAATGGTCGATACCGCCAGCCCCATTAATATTTTGGGAGAACGGGTTTCTATGAGAAATTTCCCACAATTCTGTGGTTTTGGGTAGTTCCATCAGAGTGCCCTTGTTGTGGCAACATATACCTTGAGCATGGCACTGATGGTGCCAAAGTTGAGGGTGCCATCCCCACTGGGTCCACCGATACAGTACTGGTTATTGCTTTTCGTCCATCCAATGTAGAGTTATTATACTTTATTAGAAGACTACTGGACAAAAATATTTGAAACTCTGCAGGATGCTTACAACCTTATCATTGATCCTAACCCTCGTACAGCAATATTTGTCATTCCACCCGAAGTAAACGTTCCCTTACCATTGCAAAAGGTCCTGGCTTTCCCAACTTGATTGGCCCATCGTCTCGCCCTTTTAAACCTGTTTCACCTTCCACTCATGGCAGATGGATTAAAGGTTCTATCATGTATCAAACTTGAAAAAAACAGATTCTCCCTAAAAGGCGTCCTGAGATCCTTTGATAAAACATGGAGACCCTTCTTGGACAATATAAATAATTTGACAGTTCTTCCTAACCTGAGGATAGCTGAGCTCCCTCCCCGTTTACCTCTCCCCTTCCCCCATCACCTCCTTTCTTAATTTCTTTTAAAATTCTATTTTCTATTTCAATTATTTACTTATTTTACATGTATGTACACTCACTGGCCACTTTATTAGGTACACCTTGCTAGTACCGGGTTGGACCCCCTTTTGCCTTCAGAACTGCCTTAATCCTTCGTGGCATAGATTCAACATGGTACTGGAAACATTCCTCAGAGAGTTTGGTCCATATTGACATGATAGCATCACGCAGTTGCTGCAGATTTGTCGGCTGCACATCCATGATGCGAATCTCCCGGTCCACCACATCCCAAAGGTGCTCTATTGGATTGAGATCTGGTGACTGTGGAGGCCATTTGAGTACAGTGAACTCATTGTCATGTTCAAGAAACCAGTCTGAGATGATTCGAGCTTTATGACATGGTGCGTTATCCTGCTGGAAGTAGCCATCAGAAGATGGGAACACTGTGGTCATAAAGGGATGGACATGGTCAGCAACAATACTCAGGTAGGCTGTGGCGTTGACACGATGCTCAGTTGGTACTAAGGGGCCCAAAGTGTGCCAAGAAAATATCCCCCACACCATTACACCACCACCACCAGCCTGAACCGTTGATACAAGGCAGGATGGATCCATGCTTTCATGTTGTTGACGCCAAATTCTGACCCTACCATCCGAATGTCGCAGCAGAAATCGAGACTCATCAGACCAGGCAACGTTTTTCCAATCTTCTATTGTCCAATTTTGGTGAGCCTGTGCGAATTGTAGCCTCAGTTTCCTGTTCTTAGCTGACAGGAGTGGCACCCGTTGTGGTCTTCTACTGCTGTAGCCCATCTGCCTCAAGGTTCGACGTTTCGCGCGTCCAGAGATGCTCTTCTGCATACCTCGGTTGTAATGAGTGGTTATTTGAGTTACTGTTGCCCTTCTATCAGCTCGAACCAGTCTGGCCATTCTCCTCTGACCTCTGGCATCAACAAGGCATTTTCGCCCACAGAACTGCCGCTCACTGGATATTTTCTCTTTTTGGGACCATTCTCTGTAAACCCTAGAGATGGTTGTGTGTGAAAATCCCAGTAGATCAGCAGTTTCTGAAATACTCAGACCAGCCCGTCTGGCACCAACAACCATGCCACGTTCAAAGTCACTTAAATCACCTTTCTTCCCCATTCTGATGCTCGGTTTGAACTGCAGCAGATCGTCTTGACCATGTCTACATGCCTAAATGCATTGAGTTGCTGCCATGTGATTGGCTGATTAGAAATTTGCGTTAACGAGCAGTTGGACGGGTGTGCCAAATAAAGTGGCCAGTGAGTGTATATTTGTATGTATATCTACTACTACTACTTTCGGCTGCTCCCGTTAGGGGTCGCCACAACAAATCATCCGTTTCCATTTCTTTCTGTCCTCTGCATCTTCCTCTGTCACACCAGCCACCTGTATGTCCTCCCTCACCGCATCCATAAACCTCCTTTTTGGCCTTCCTCTTTTCCTCTTCCCTGCCAGCTCCATATTCAGCATCCTTCTCCCAATATATCCAGCATCTCTCCTCCACACATGTCCAAACTATCTCAGTCTTGTCTCTCTTGCTTGTCCCAAACCGTCCAACTTGAGCGGTCCCTCTAATAAAGGGGTCTCCAACTGTTTTCCTCTGAGAGCTACTTTTACAAAATGAAAATGGCCGAGAGCTACTCGTGTTTTGTAACATTTATTCTCATAGCTTATTTCAACCCAAACAAACTGAATAAGCTTGTTTTGCCTGAACATTCACAAAATGTTGGTTTCCACAACTCACATTTTGTATTAAAACATCACAAAAAGTATATTCACCTGCATGTGCGTTTTGTATTTCTGCATGCATTTCTTTCTAGTCTATGGCGCACTATCAAATTAAAATATGAATGCTGTCAAAACAAAATCCAATTACAAATACACAGATATTATTACTTACTCACTTATCATTTTGTTATATCTGTCCACATGTCACTGTATCACTTCGCAAGAGTATTCGCATGTACAGTTGTATGTGTGATGTGTATTCAGTCTTGTAGTTAGTGAGATGACTGGCACTGCATGGAGTCAACAAGAGAGGCGTATGCTGGAGTGTATCCAATCAGGTTCACTCTTATGGAGTCATTTAAATGTTCATCTGTCAGTCTTGTTCTGAACTTTGATTTCATGACATTCATGTCAGAAAAGGCCGACTCACAGAGGTATGTAGACCCAAACAAAGCAGACATTTTCAGAGCTGCTTGGTGAAGATTCTTATAGTTATCTGGCTCTACTAAGCTCCAGAAATGCTGAGAATGCTGTTGAGCCTTTAACTGCACATTATTTTGAAGGTTTATTACCTCAGTTTCCATTTCTACAGGATCAACACAGAAAAGTTCAGCAATTTGTCCTGAAATCTCCCTTATGTCCACATCCATGAAGGGGTTGGCCATAAATGTCACACAGGGCTCAAGTTTCTCAAAGTCACTGAATCTGTCTGCAAACTCCTGTCCAAGCCTTGACAAGAGGTCACAATACTTGGAAACCTTTAAAACGCTGGCTGCACCTGTGTGACTTTCCAACATCTTTGAGACACAGGGGAAGTGCTGAAACCTTTTGTTTTTCACTTGCTGAATGTACAATGACAGTTTTGCACTGAACGCATTGACAGCACTGATCATATCAGATATGTTTTTATCTTTGCCTTGTAACTGTAGGTTCAGGTCATTCATTTTCTCAGTTACATCTGTCAGGAAAGCAAGATCAAGCAGCCACTCTACATCAGATAATAGGGTGGTATCCTCCCTCGTTTCCATAAATGCCTTGATTTCACCCAGCAAGGAAAGAAAGCGCTGTAGTATCTTACCCTGACTTAGCCACCTGACTTCAGTGTGGAGGAGGAGATCCCCATACTCCGCAGAGCATTCCTCCAGCAACAGCTTGAAGCTCCGGTGTTGTTTAGCCTTTGCTCGAATGGAGTTGATGATCTTAACAACAGGCGCCATCACATGGTCAAATTCCATAACTTTTGTGCATATAGCCTGTTGGTGAATGATGCAGTGATAGTTCAGAAACTTTGGAAAGTCCGGGTCCGCTTTGCAGTGCGCAAAAAATCCTGAGTGACGACCTGTCATAGCAGGGGCTCCATCAGTTGTTACAGACTCCAGCTTTTCAATAGGGATCTTTTTTCGTACAAAGTAGTCCTTCACTGCATTGTAAATATCAACTCCCCTGGTTGTGGTTTTCAGTGGAATTAAGGTCAAAAACTCTTCTTTGGTGGAAAAGTCATCAAACACCATCCGAATGAAAACAGCTAGCTGGGCTGTATCGCTGGAGTCGACAGACTCATCCTACTGAATTGAAAACCAATTGCACCTGTTTGTGTCCGATACCAGCTGTTTTACCGCATCCACGGACAGCGCAGACACTCTCCTTGCCACAGTATTAGCACCAAGTTGTACATCGGCAATAGCAGACAACATTTCTGTCTTACTTTTATGGTCCCTGAACAACGTTTCAGCCACTGCAGTCATAGCCTCCTTTACAATCCTGCCATCGGTGAAGGGCTTTTTGTGCTTCGTTAAGATGTGCGCCACTTTAAACGCAACCTCTGTTGCTGCTCTGGCCTTCTTCTTCGTTGGTCTTGTGAGCAGAGACTGTTGTCTTTGAAGCGTAGTTTTCAGCTCCTTTATCTTCTCTTTTCATACACTGCTACCTGCAGGGAAGGCCCGTGAAAAATTGCTGTGGACTTTGGTGAAATGGCGCTCCACGTTACATGTTTTACCGACTGACACGCTAGCTCCGCAGATCAGACACACACACTTGTCGTTTACATTTGTGAAACAAAACTCTGTTTCCCACTCTCCGTGAAAATAGTATGTTTTTAGCCTCTTATTGGTGTGGGCAGCTGCCACGGTCATGGTTGCTGTCCATCTCACATCACCACTGACTCATCAAGCTTGAAAGCAGCGCAACTGTTTGATTGACAGCTAATTGGCAAATAATAATTTCGTGTAAGGAGGGGCCGGACACCTGTGAATTTGATTGGATATAAATGTAAGCAGGTTTTCCAAACAAATTTGACTCAAGTTTTTAAATTTATAGTCCGCGGTGGTGTAGCGGTCTAAGCATCGGCTTTGTGTCGATGCATTTGCCCACTGAGGACTGGGGTTCGCGCCTCGGTCTCGTCAGATCCGACTATGGCCGGACTCAATGAAGCAGCAATAATTGGCAGCGCTGTCTTGGGGAGGGGGGCGGAGTGGGCTTGTGTTCGTCATATGAAAACATCTCTGGATGTGTGTGGGAAAAAGCAGTGGTTCGGCCTGGATTCGCCTTGTCACAGAAATGGCGAGGCGTCTCCTTCAAGACTGCCGGCCGGAGAGATGCAGTTGGCGAACGCATGCAGTATGGGGGTGGGTGTTGGAACTAAAATAGGGAGCGATTGGCCACTAAATTGGGCGAAAAGGGGGAAAATCAGAAATAAAAAATAAAATAAAAAAAGTTTTCAAATTTATGAAAGATTCATTAACCCTTTGGCGAGCTACTTGAAAAGGGGCTGCGAGCTACCGGTAGCTCACGAGCGACGTGTTGGAGACCCATGCTCTAATATGATCATTCCTAATCCTGTCCTTCTTCATCACTCCCATTGAAAATCTTAGCATCTTTACCTCTGCCACCTCCAGCTGCACCTCCTGTCTTTTCATCAGTGCCACTGTCTCCAAACCATATAACATAGCTGGTCTCACTACCATCTTGTAAACCTTCCCTTTAAATCTTGCTGGTACCCTTCTGTCGCAAATCACTCCTGACACTCTTCTCCACCCACTCCACCCTGCCTGCACTCTCTTCTTCACTTCTCTCCTGCACTCCCCATTACTTTGGACAGTTGACCCCAAGTATTTAAACTCATATGCCTTCGTCACCTCCACTCCTTGCATCCTCACCATTCCACTGTCCTCCCTCTCATTCACGCATAGGTATTCCGTCTTGCTCCTACTGACTTTCATTCCTCTTCTCTCCAGTGCATACCTCCACCTCTCCAGGCTCTCCTCAACCTGCACCCTCCTCTCGCTACAGATCACAATGTCATCCGCGAACATCATAGTCCACGGAGACTCCTGCCTGATCTTGTCCGTCAACCTGTCCATCACCATTGCAAACAAGAAAGGGCTCAGAGCTGATCCTTGATGTAATCCTACCTCCACCCTGAACCCATCTGTCATTCCAAACGCACACCTCACCACTGTCACACTTCCTTCATACATATCCCCCACCACTCCTACATACTTCTTTGCAACTCTCGATTTCCTCATACAATACCACACCTCCTCTCTCGGCACCCTGTCGTATGCTTTCTCTAAATCCACAGAGACACAATGTAACTCCTTCTGGCCTTCTCTATACTTCTCCATCAACATTCTCAAAGCAAACATCACATCTGTGGTGCTCTTTCATGACATGAAACCATACTGCTGCTCGCTGATCATCACCTCTCCTCTTAACCTAGCTTCGATTACTCTTTCCCATATCTTCATGCTGTGGCTGATCAACTTTATACCTCTGTAGTTGCTGCAGTTCTGCACATCGCCCTTGTTCTTGAAAATGGGTACCAGTATGCTTCTTCGCCCCTCCTCAGGCATCCTCTCACTTTCCAGGATTGTGTTAAACAATCCAGTTAAAAACTCCACCGCCATCTCTCCTAAACATCTCCATGCCTCTACAGGTATGTCATCAGGACCAACTTCCTTCCACTCTTCATCCTCTTCATAGCTGCCCTCACTTCCTCCTTGCTAATCCACTGTACTTCCTGATTCACTATCCTTACATCATCCAACCTTCTCTCTCTCTCATTTTCTTCATTCATCAGCCCCTCAAAGTATTCCTTCCACCTTCTCAGCACACTGTCATCACTTGTCAGCACATTTTCATCTCTATCCTTGACCACCCTAACTTGTTGCACATCCTTCCCAGCTCGTTCCCTCTGTCTAGCCAATTGGTACAAGTCCTTTTCTCCTTCCTTAGTTTCCAACCTGTCATACAACTCACCATACGCCTTTGCCTTTGCCACCTCTCTCTTCGCTTTACACTGCATCTCCTTGTACTCCTGTCTACTTTCTTCCTCTCTCTGACTATCCCACTTCTTCTTTGCCAACCTCTTCCTCTGTATAATTTTCTGTACTTTCTCATTCCACCACCAAGTCTCTTTGTCTTCCTTCCTCTGTCCTGATGACACACCAAGTACCTTCCTATCTGTCTCCCTCACTATTTCTGCAGTGGTTGCCCAGCCATCTGGCAACTCTTCACTACCACCCAGTGCCTGTCTTAACTCCTGCCTGAACTCTACACAAGTCTTCCTTCTTCAACTTCCACCATTTGATCCTTGGCTCTGCCTTCACTTGCTTCCTCCTTTTGGTCTCCAGAGTCATCCTACAGACCACCATCCGATGCTGCCTTGCTACGTTCTCCCCTGTCACCACGTTGCAGTCTCCAATCTTTTTCAGAGCATGCCCTCTACATAAGATACAGTCCACCTGTGTGCACTTTCCTCCACTCTTGTATGTCACCCTGTGTTCCTCCCTCTTCTTGAAATATGTATTCACCACAGCCATTTCCATCCTTTTCACAAAATCGACCACCATCTGTCCTTCCACATTTCTCTCCCTGACACCATACCTACCCGTCACCTCCTCATCACCTCTGTTCCCTTCATCAACATGTCCATTGAAGTCCGCTCCAATCACCACTCTCTCCTCCTTTGGTATCCTCTCCACCACGTCATCCAACTCACTCCAGAATTCTTCTTTTTTGTCCATCTCACACCCAACTTGCGGGGCATATGCGCTGATAACATTAAGCAATACACCTTCGATTTCCAGCTTCACACTCATCACTCTGCCTGACACTCTCTTCACCTCCAGCACACTCTGGACATACTCTTCCTTCAGAATTACCCCTACTCCATTTTTCCTACCATTCGCACCATGGTAGAAGAGTTTGAACCCACTTCCGATACTCCTGGCCTTACACCCCTTCCACCTGGTCTCTTGCACACACAGTATGCCTAACTTTCTTCTTTCCATCATGTCAGCCAGCTCTCTCCCTTTACCAGTCATAGTGCCAACATTCAAAGTTCCGACTCTCACCTCCAAAATCCTACCCTTCCTCCTCTCTCGCTGCCTCTGGACATGCCTTTCCCCCCTCTCCTTCTCCTTCGCCCAACAGTAGCATAGTTTCCACCGGCACCCTGCTGGTTAACAGCACTGGTGGCGGTCGTTAGTAACCCGGGCCTTGACCGATCTGGTATGGATCTTAATTTTGATCTACATATTTAATTTGGCAAAGATTTTACGCCGGATGCCCTTTCTGACGCAACCGGATCGGTCGAGGCCCAGGTTAGCAACGACCGCCACCGGTACTGATGCCCTTTCTTACGCCAGATGCCCTTCGTGACACAGTAAAATCCAGTGAGTCAAGTAAATTCTTTACTTGACTCACTGGATTATATCTTTTATGTCCTTTCCTCAAGTAGTTTTATCGACAGCTGCTGATTGCTTATGGCATGAAACAGGCTTGTACTGTCTCATAAAGAATTTACTTGACTCACTGGATATATATATACGTATATAAATTATATATATATATAAATTCTTCTTTTCTAGAAGGAAAATGCCAGATAGAGGGAGTCATCTACCAGGCATCGGTGACAAGAGAAGATAACTACAATGTGGACACTTACGTGGGATTAACAGAGGGTGCTTTTAAAATTAGGTTTAACGGCCATATGAGTAGCTTCAGAAATGAGCATGCGAAAAATGCAATGACCTTAAGCCGCCACATTTGGTCACTGGTAAACAAGAATATCAGTTATTCTGTCTCATGGAAAACCCTTGCAAAGAGTAGTGCATATTCAGTTAGGGGTAAAAGATGTGACCTGTGCTTGGCAGAAAAGTATTTTATTATTTGCAGACCTGATATGTCCACCTTGAATAATAGAAACGAATTGGCCACCAGTTGTAGACACTGAAAAAAAAATCCTTTGTAACTACAAGTAAAACGTCTTTATTATCCCCCCACCCCATTAGATGATACACATATGACATTTATTAGAGTTTTTTTTTTAAATTATATTTTAACTGCCTGTCCTTCCAAGTGTGCCCCAACACCACCCCAATATATAGTTCACATAAGTTACCTTGTTATATTTCTAATGTAGGCCATTTCAACAGTGCCCTGGCCCCTAAATGCTTTTCAAAACAAACCCCAGTCTCATTGGTTGTAATGTTTTCTACCCCTCCATTGGCTGCTGTGCATCCTAAGTACCTACCCCATTGGTTGTTATAATTTGGATGTTTCCCCATCTGATTGGTCGCTGTCCAACCAAAATTAGGGGCGTGACGCTGGGCAATGTAAACTATATGATTCTTTGTGAATAAAACATTAGCAGCTGATGAGTGCAAGACGCATGAAACAGACCTGTACTGCTATGCATTAAAATCTTTTTTTCCTGTATCCATGTTTATATATATATATGAAATCCAGGATTATTTACTGGATTATTTTGCTCCTTATTTGTTGAGCACTTTCCCTACCATTGAGTGTTTCTATTAACAAAGTTATATAATGATTATTATATTTTTATATTTCTGTTTCTTGTTTTTCGTCCGCTTGTTTTGCTTCTCCAATTTAGAGTGCAGTACGGTGGGATGAGGGTGGGTTATTGGCGTTGGGGGTTATTGGTTGGCGGGTTGGGTTTTCATGTGATAAAACTCACAGACACGTTTACATTTTGTTCTGTTTGTCTTATAAATCTGTGCAAAAATGCAATAAAAAGACGAATTAAAAAAAGATTAATTTCCCCACAATGTAATAGTTAGCCTCAAGATGATTATATTTTTTTCTGTCCCTGCAGCCTGTAGTAAAATTACAGAACAACAGAGGAAACAACAAATACTCTTACACGAGGTAAGATTGAAGGCTGACAATGTATTTCGTAGAAGGAATGTAGGAATAAACAAGTGGACAAGCCGAAAGTTCATGCTGTTAGTACACCTGTTTAATTTACTGTCCCCCAGAAAACTCCTTTTGCTGTAGAATAAGCTGCCATTACCAGGTAATTTATAACCTCCTGCCCTCTTCTGTCCCTACTACTAGTAACTCTGATGACAACCTACTGAAGAACATCGAATTGTTTGACAAGCTCGGGCTGCGCTTTAATGGCCGCGTGCTGTTTGTCAAGGATGTTTTGGGGGATGAGATCTGCTGTTGGTCTTTCTATGGTGAAGGTCGCAAGATTGCTGAAGTTTGCTGCACCTCTATTGTTTATGCCACAGAGAAGAAACAGACCAAAGTAAGCATCACCTAATGTCATTTGGCATGTGTAGCTTTGTTTGATTTGACACTTGTTTTAACATATAGCCGCTATGTTTCTACAAAGATGATATGAATAAGCAGCAGTGGTCATTAAATCTAATGAAACTCCATAGAACTGTCTAGAATCCTGCTACTCTTGTCCTTTACTGCCATGGTGCGACTTATCTGTCATAATTTTACAATATTATTTCATGAGTAATATAGGCAGGATAGACTGGAAAGAAAAACACGTCATGCATTACTGTCCATTTCCTTCATCCACTTAGGCCACAAAATACCACATTAGCATGTTTACCCTCATGTCAAGGGCAAAGAAAACGCTTTAAGATAGCATTGTTATTATGCAGGCAGGTCTTTTTGTCCCATGCATGTTATGATACAGGCAGGTCTTTTTGTTCCACACATGTTGTGATACAGGCAGGTCTTTTTGTTCCACACATGTTATTATACGGGCAGGTCTTTTTGTTCCATACAGGTTATTATACGGGCAGGTCTTTTTCTTCCCTACATGTATTATACAGGCAGGTCTTTTTCTTCCACACATGTTATGATACAGGCAGGTCTTTTTCTTCCACGCATGTTATGATACCGGCAGGTGTTTTTGTTCCAAACGCGTTATTATACAGGCAGGTCCCTTTGTTCTATACATGTTATTATGCAGTCAAGTCTTTTTCTTCCACACATGTTATGATACAGGCAGGTCTTTTTCTTCCACACATGTTATGATACAGGCAGGTCTTTTTCTTCCACACATGTTATGATACAGGCAGGTCTTTTTGTTCCACGCATGTTATGATACAGGCAGGTCTTTTTGTTCCACACATGTTATGATACAGGCAGGTCTTTTTGTTCCACACATGTTCTGATACAGGCAGGTCTTTTTCTTCCACACATGTTATGATACAGGTAGGTCTTTTTGTTCCACGCATGTTATGATACAGGCAAGTCTTTTTGTTCCACACATGTTATGATACAGGCAGGTCTTTTTGTTCCACACATGTTATGATACAGGCAGGTCTTTTTCATCCACACATGTTATGATACAGGCAGGTCTTTTTCTTCCACACATGTTATGATACAGGCAGGTCTTTTTGTTCCATGCATGTTATGATACAGGCAGGTCTTTTTGTTCCACACATGTTTTGATACAGGCAAGTCTTTTTGTTCCACACATGTTATGATACAGGCAGGTCTTTTTGTTCCATACATGTTATTATACAGCCAGGTCTTTTTGTTCCATACAGGTTATTATACGGGCAGGTCTTTTTCTTCCCTACATGTTATTATACAGGCAGGTCTTTTTCTTCCACACATGTTATGATACAGGCAGGTCTTTTTCTTCCACGCATGCTATGATACAGGCAGGTCTTTTTCTTCCACGCATGTTATGATACCAGCAGGTGTTTTTGTTCCAAACGCGTTATTATACAGGCAGGTCCCTTTGTTCTATACATGTTATTATGCAGGCAAGTCTTTTTCTTCCACACATGTTATGATACAGGCAGGTCTTTTTCTTCCACACATGTTATGATACAGGCAGGTCTTTTTGTTCCATGCATGTTATGATACAGGCAGGTCTTTTTGTCCCACACATGTTTTGATACAGGCAGGTCTTTTTGTTCCACACATGTTATGATACAGGCAGGTCTTTTTGTTCCACACATGTTATGATACAGGCAGGTCTTTTTCTTCCACACATGTTATGATACAGGCAGGTCTTTTTCTTCCACACATGTTATGATACAGGCAGGTCTTTTTGTTCCACACATGTTTTGATACAGGCAAGTCTTTTTGTTCCACACATGTTATGATACAGGCAGGCCTTTTGTTCCATACATGTTATTATGCAGGCCGGTCTTTTTGTTCCATGCATGCTATGATAACGGCAGGTCTTTTTGTTCCACACATGTTTTGATACAGGCAAGTCTTTTTGTTCCACACATGTTATGATACAGGCAGGTCTTTTTGTTCCATACATGTTATTATACAGCCAGGTCCTTTTGTTCCATACAGGTTATTATACGGGCAGGTCTTTTTCTTCCCTACATGTTATTATACAGGCAGGTCTTTTTCTTCCACACATGTTATGATACAGGCAGGTCTTTTTCTTCCACGCATGCTATGATACAGGCAGGTCTTTTTCTTCCACGCATGTTATGATACCAGCAGGTGTTTTTGTTCCAAACGCGTTATTATACAGGCAGGTCCCTTTGTTCTATACATGTTATTATGCAGGCAAGTCTTTTTCTTCCACACATGTTATGATACAGGCAGGTCTTTTTCTTCCACACATGTTATGATACAGGCAGGTCTTTTTGTTCCATGCATGTTATGATACAGGCAGGTCTTTTTGTTCTACACATGTTATGATACAGGCAGGTCTTTTTGTTCCACACGTTATGATACAGGCAGGTCTTTTTCTTCCACACATGTTATGATACAGGCAGGTCTTTTTGTTCCATGCATGTTATGATACAGGCAGGTCTTTTTGTTCCACACATGTTTTGATACAGGCAGGTCTTTTTGTTCCACACATGTTATGATACAGTCAGGTCTTTTTGTTTCACACATGTTATGATACAGGCAGGTCTTTTTCTTCCACACATGTTATGATACAGGCAGGTCTTTTTCTTCCACACATGTTATGATACAGGCAGGTCTTTTTGTTCCACACATGTTTTGATACAGGCAAGTCTTTTTGTTCCACACATGTTATGATACAGGCAGGTCTTTTTGTTCCATACATGTTATTATGCAGGCCGGTCTTTTTGTTCCATGCATGCTATGATAACGGCAGGTCTTTTTGTTCCATACATGTTATTATACAGGCAGGTCTTTTTGTTCCACACGTTATGATACAGGCAGGTCTTTTTGTTCCACATGTTATGATACAGGCAGGTCTTTTTGTTCCATACATGTTATGATACAGGCAGGTCTTTTTGTTCCATGCATGCTATGATAACGGCAGGTCTTTTTGTTCCACACATGTTATTATACAGGCAGGTCTTTTTGTTCCACACATGTTATTATACAGGCAGGTCTTTTTGTTCCGTACAGGTTATTATACGGGCAGGCCTTTTTCTTCCCTACATGTTATTATACAGGCAGGTCTTTTTCTTCCACACATGTTATGATACAGGCAGGTCTTTTTCTTCCACGCATGTTATGATACAGGCAGGTCTTTTTCTTCCACGCATGTTATGATACCGGCAGGTGTTTTTGTTCCACACATGTTTTGATACAGGCAAGTCTTTTTGTTCCACACATGTTATGATACAGGCAGGTCTTTTTGTTCCATACATGTTATTATGCAGGCAGGTCTTTTTGTTCCATGCATGTTATGATACAGGCAGGTCTTTTTGTTCCATGCATGCTATGATACAGGCAGGTCTTTTTGTTCCATGCATGCTATTATACAGGCAGGTCTTTTTGTTCCACACATGTTATGATACAGGCAGGTCTTTTTGTTCCATGCATGCTATGATACAGGCAGGTCTTTTTGTTCCATGCATGCTATTATACAGGCAGGTCTTTTTGTTCCACACATGTTATGATACAGGCAGGTCTTTTTGTTCCATACATGTTATTATGCAGGCAGGTCTTTTTGTTCCACACATGTTATGATACAGCCAGGTCTTTTTGTTCCATGCATGTTATGATACATGCAGGTCTTTTTGTTCCATGCATGCTATGATAACGGCAGGTCTTTTTGTTCCACACATGTTATGATACAGGCAGGTCTTTTTGTTCCATACATGTTATTATGCAGGCCGGTCTTTTTGTTCCATGCATGCTATGATAACGGCAGGTCTTTTTGTTCCATACATGTTATTATACAGGCAGGTCTTTTTGTTCCACACGTTATGATACAGGCAGGTCTTTTTGTTCCACATGTTATGATACAGGCAGGTCTTTTTGTTCCATACATGTTATGATACAGGCAGGTCTTTTTTTTCCATGCATGTTATGATACAGGCAGCTCTTTTTGTTCCACACATGTTTTGATACAGGCAAGTCTTTTTGTTCCACACATGTTATGATACAGGCAGGTCTTTTTGTTCCATACATGTTATTATACAGCCAGGTCCTTTTGTTCCATACAGGTTATTATACGGGCAGGTCTTTTTCTTCCCTACATGTTATTATACAGGCAGGTCTTTTTCTTCCACACATGTTATGATACAGGCAGGTCTTTTTCTTCCACGCATGCTATGATACAGGCAGGTCTTTTTCTTCCACGCATGTTATGATACCAGCAGGTGTTTTTGTTCCAAACGCGTTATTATACAGGCAGGTCCCTTTGTTCTATACATGTTATTATGCAGGCAAGTCTTTTTCTTCCACACATGTTATGATACAGGCAGGTCTTTTTCTTCCACACATGTTATGATACAGGCAGGTCTTTTTGTTCCATGCATGTTATGATACAGGCAGGTCTTTTTGTTCTACACATGTTATGATACAGGCAGGTCTTTTTGTTCCACACATGTTATGATACAGGCAGGTCTTTTTCTTCCACACATGTTATGATACAGGCAGGTCTTTTTGTTCCATGCATGTTATGATACAGGCAGGTCTTTTTGTTCCACACATGTTTTGATACAGGCAGGTCTTTTTGTTCCACACATGTTATGATACAGTCAGGTCTTTTTGTTTCACACATGTTATGATACAGGCAGGTCATTTTCATCCACACATGTTATGATACAGGCAGGTCTTTTTCTTCCACACATGTTATGATACAGGCAGGTCTTTTTGTTCCATACATGTTATTATGCAGGCCGGTCTTTTTGTTCCATGCATGCTATGATAACGGCAGGTCTTTTTGTTCCATACATGTTATTATACAGGCAGGTCTTTTTGTTCCACACGTTATGATACAGGCAGGTCTTTTTGTTCCACATGTTTTGATACAGGCAGGTCTTTTTGTTCCATACATGTTATGATACAGGCAGGTCTTTTTTTTCCATGCATTTTATGATACAGGCAGGTCTTTTTGTTCCACACATGTTTTGATACAGGCAAGTCTTTTTGTTCCACACATGTTATGATACAGGCAGGTCTTTTTGTTCCATACATGTTATTATACAGCCAGGTCCTTTTGTTCCATACAGGTTATTATACGGGCAGGTCTTTTTCTTCCCTACAAGTTATTATACAGGCAGGTCTTTTTCTTCCACACATGTTATGATACAGGCAGGTCTTTTTCTTCCACGCATGCTATGATACAGGCAGGTCTTTTTCTTCCACGCATGTTATGATACCAGCAGGTGTTTTTGTTCCAAACGCGTTATTATACAGGCAGGTCCCTTTGTCTATACATGTTATTATGCAGGCAAGTCTTTTTCTTCCACACATGTTATGATACAGGCAGGTCTTTTTCTTCCACACATGTTATGATACAGGCAGGTCTTTTTGTTCCATGCATGTTATGATACAGGCAGGTCTTTTTGTTCTACACATGTTATGATACAGGCAGGTCTTTTTGTTCCACACATGTTATGATACAGGCAGGTCTTTTTCTTCCACACATGTTATGATACAGGCAGGTCTTTTTGTTCCATGCATGTTATGATACAGGCAGGTCTTTTTGTTCCACACATGTTTTGATACAGGCAGGTCTTTTTGTTCCACACATGTTATGATACAGTCAGGTCTTTTTGTTTCACACATGTTATGATACAGGCAGGTCATTTTCTTCCACACATGTTATGATACAGGCAGGTCTTTTTCTTCCACACATGTTATGATACAGGCAGGTCTTTTTGTTCCATACATGTTATTATGCAGGCCGGTCTTTTTGTTCCATGCATGCTATGATAACGGCAGGTCTTTTTGTTCCATACATGTTATTATACAGGCAGGTCTTTTTGTTCCACACGTTATGATACAGGCAGGTCTTTTTGTTCCACATGTTATGATACAGGCAGGTCTTTTTGTTCCACGCATGTTATGATACAGGCAGGTCTTTTTGTTCCATACATGTTATGATACAGGCAGGTCTTTTTGTTCCACACATGTTATTACACAGGCAGGTGTTTTTGTTCCATACATGTTATTATACAGGCAGGTCTTTTTGTTCCATACATGTTATGATACAGGCAGGTCTTTTTGTTCCACACTTGTTATGATACAGACAGGTCTTTTTGTTCCACACATGTTATGATACAGGCAGGTCTTTTTGCTCCATACATGTTATGATACAGGCAGGTCTTTTTGTTCCACACATGTTATTACACATGTAATACAAGTAATACATGCGTTCTTCTTTCTGTTCATAATGCCGGAGCTCTGGCTTCCAAGTAATACACGCGTTCTTCTTTCTGTTGGTAATGCCGGAGCTCTGGCTTCCAAGTAATACACGTGTTCTTCTGTCTGTTTAATCAATCATTATTTCAAGTTCACACTCGCTAAAATTGCGCTGCTTCTTCCATTGCTTCTTAAGTGGTTCCATCATTTCTGCTCAATCTGAAGTCAATGCTGGCTCTTTTTGTTGAAACCAGGTCATTGGAGCTGTGTTGGAAGCCATTGTAAATTGTGGGCATGGTGAGAAGGCTTGTGCACGTGCACGCAATTTCAGGATGATTGAGATATATGTGGAAAAAACACACAGGAACTGATGTACGTGGGGTTTTATAAATCTGACAAAAAGACTGCGTATGCATGATTCCTGTTTTGTGTGTACATAAATTTCTACACCTAAATATACACGGAGTTTTGTACATTTGGCCGCTGGCATTCTGACGGTGGGTTGGAGTAGCAGAGACAACTTGGTGTTGCATGTGTTACATTTTTGTTGTGGTACTCCTCAGCTTTGTGTGCATGACCCCCTTCTTTTTTTTTTAAGCAGTATCTTTATTTACTTTTTCTTTTAGAACATAGAACATACATGTAAAAAACACACAAACATACAAACAGAAGAGAAGAGAAGCCCACTTAATCCAAGGTAAAGGAAAGCAAAAAAAAGGAGGGGGGGTGGACACTACCACCCCTACATACCAGCATTCAGTTACCATTTGAATTTAGAGCAACAGCAACGATAAAAGAAGGAAAAAGAAAAAGAGGAAATCTTGTGCATCAGAGTACAAAATCCAAAGCGAAACATTCATATACACATCAACCCATGGTATTAATTGTATTACATGTCTCTCTTGCAGTCTGTTAAACCCTTTAGTACAACAGCTGCCAACCTTGGACCTACGTATGTAGTTTAGAAAAGGGAACCATATCTTATGAAATATATTTACCTTACACTTAGCTCTGTAAGTCAAGTATTCCATAGGTATCAGCTCAAATATAACCTTATGCCAACCTGCTACTGTAGGAGGCTTGTGATCTATCCATTTCAACAAGATATTCTTTCTTGCACGGAAAGAAAGAACACATAAAAGCCTTTTGGAGTAGGAGCTTTTAGCCAGTTTGCTAGGCAGACCTAAAAGTAGACACAGAGGATCTTTTTCAATTTGGACACCAAAGATTATGTTAAGTTTGACCACAATATTCTTCCAATATTCTCTCTCTCTCTCTCTCTCTCTCTCTCTCTCTCTCTCTCTCTCTCTCTCTCTCTCTCTCTCTCTCTCTCTCTCTCTCTCTCCTCTCTCTCTCTCTCTCTCTCTCTCTCTCTCTCTCTCTCTCTCTCTCTCTCTCTCTCTCTCTCTCTCTCTCTCTCTCCTCTCTCTCTCTCTCTCTCTCTCTCTCTCTCTCTCTCTCATCTCCTCTCTCTCTCTCTCTCTCTCTCTCTCTCTTATATATATATAACACACACACAAATCCAGACACAGTGGATATAACTCCCAACCTCTGTATTACACTTTATACAGAGTTCAGACTTGTTCTGGATTCATTGTATGGCTCAGCTGGGGAGTTATCTGTCAGCGGTTTGTAATTATCCAAACTGAGATTCTTTAATTCTATTACAAACAGAAATGTCCTTTGCTAACCTCCATATCTCTTTCCAAGTGACTTCATCAATATTAAGGTTCAGGTCATTATTCCATTCATGGAGTTTGGATAGCGGATTACTTCTATCATATTGATTAAGTACCCTGTATCCGCGTCCTAAAATACTTCTTTTGTTGTGGTCCAAAAGTGTCTTTTCCATCAGGGAGGGCTGGCAGTTAAGCCAGTGTCCCTTTTGCTGTGCAAGACACTACGTATCTGGTGTAATTGTGCAAATGAAGACATGATGTCTTTCTCATATAAATGACCTATAGTGATGATCCCTTTATGTTGCCATAGCTCAAATCCAGCATCTGTAACTCCCAAGGGAAAAGTCAATATTACCGCATACTGGAGAAAGGGAGGATAGCATTCTTTCATGTCCTTTTAATTTTCTAATTGCTACCAAGCTTGTAATGTTGAGTTTATAATGATATTATTCCCAGTGATACTTTAATTTTTTTTCCATTCAAGAGCGAGCAGAAGACCCACCAATGATGTATTGATCTGTGATGATTCTAAATCTCGCCATATAGATTCTGAATCATTCTTTACCCATTCAGCAATATGATGTAACCGGGAGGCCAGTTGTTAAAGCCTGATGTTAGAGACAGCCAAGGCCTCCATCTCATGCCGGCTCATCAGTCTAACTATCCTTACTCAGGCCATCTTGTTCCAAATAAAGGTGCTAAATGCCTATTTATCTCTTTAATCAATTTAGTTTTAATAGAATTGGGATCATATGAGAGAAGTAGAGAAACCTCGGAAGAATGCGCATTTTAAGTAATGATATCCATCCCAACATCGAAAGCGGTAAGGAAGACCATCTCTCCAGGTCTTCATGTATACATTTTAACGGGGTCCAAAGTTGGTGCCATACAGCTGTTGTAGGGAAGGAGTTATATATATCCCCAAGTAAGTGAAGCCCTTAGGTGACCAGTTAAATGGACAGGATAAGGGAGGAGGTAAATCTCTAAGACCACCCAGGGGGAGTGCCTCTGACTTCGTGAAATAAATTTTGAAGCCTGAAAACTTGCTAAAATTACTTATCAGATTCAAGACTGCAGGCATGGATACATCGGGGTTAGTAAGAAATAGCAGGATGTCGTGCGCATACAATGAAATTATATGGTTCCTGTTCCCAACCGAAACACCTGAGATAGAGGAGGGGCATCTAATAGCTTCCGCCAGAGGTTCGATAGCAGTTGCAAATAATAAAGGAGACATGGGGCAGCCCTGTCTTGATCCTTGACCCAGGCAGAAGTATGAGGATTTGTTGCCAATTGTCAGCACAGCAGTTAACGCGTTATTATACATAAGCTTCACCCAGCTGATAAACCCTTCCCCCAGACCAAATACATCAAGTGCAGAAAACGAATAGGGCCACTCTATACGATCAAAGCCTTTCTCAGCATCCAAACTGACAACTAAGCCATCCAATTTACGAAGTTGGGAAAGTTGAATAATATTGAGAAGCCTTCTCATATTGCTACAAGAATTCCTACCAATAATAAAACCTATTTGGTCGTTCTTTATAATAGAGGGTAGGACTTTCTCTAAGCGTGGGGCCAGTGCCCTATGCTTAGGAGTGATGTGTGACACATTTGTTTGGTAAATTTTTTATTTATTTCTTTATTTATTTATTTTGTAGGTTGAGTTTCCTGAGGCTCGCATCTTTGAGGAAACCCTCAACATCCTAATTTATGAAAATGGCAGAGGATCTGGTCCCGGAGGACTGGCCCTTTTAGATTCAAGAGGCTCGGGTGCGTCGCCAGGAGCTGGGCAATCGGAGGAAGAGGGCACCGGCGGAGGCGACAGACGAGTGAGGCGGATTCATGTCAGGAGGCATATTATGCATGACGAGAGAGGGCATGGTCAACAGACTGTTTACAAGGACTGATTCTTGAAAGTAAGTCAAGGAGTGGAGAGTACGTGTACATTAGGGATTTTTAGTTGTAGATGAGCATAATAAAAGAAACATGACCTCAATGATCGCTTTGCAGCCTTTTGGCTAAGATCAAGTGTAGTGTAGAAACATGACCTCGATTATAGTAATAGCATAGAAGGTTCGCCATTCCAAAAAAGGTCTTACAGGTCAAAAATCCAGGGGTGTTGACTTATTTTTTTTGTCAATGTAAGAGGCATTTTGATGTTTTTTTTTTAAAAGGTTTTGTTTACAAGGACATATGATCCCAAGCGTTTTTGTAAATTCTTGAAATAGAAACTGTCAAGTCAAGGGCGAGTAGAATTAACATGAATATTCCCTTTCAAAACATGGGAAATTCCCAGTCGATTTCTGTCTGGCCAGCTTTACTACTCTGTCTGTTGGTTTTGGCTTATAGAGTAGACAGCCCACTGTCAATGTGGGTGACAACAGTTTGCACTGGGGGTCGCCTCCTCTTTTGGACTTGCAAATCCTATTCGTTCAGGTTGTGAAATGCATTGGGTGGCTTTTTGTAACTAGGACAGAGATACAATATGACAGTGATGAGCAGAAGATGGATTTAAAGTTAAACTTTGGTACAACACTGGAGTAAAATGGAGCTGCCGTTTTATGTTTACCAGATAGGAGGCGGCCAATAAATGTGAGAACTAAGCAGCTCCTCTTTTCTTTAAATTATGACTGATGCATATTGTTTCAAAATGTTTCTATTAATTTATAAACCTAATTTATTGTCTATTTTTTTAGTATTGTTTATTGTATGAAATTTGTGCAGGTTGTGTTTACTAGTGTTAAAGTGAGTTGTGCTTTTTGGCATGGATACAGCATACTCCATAGACATGACATTTTCAGATTGTTCACCGATGTTGTATGTAGTGTTTTCACAATAACCTTGACGTGACTATCATTCCCGTGTTCTAATGACGTTTGATTTTGAGCCACAATTTCATAGCTTTGTGTCATTGTATACCCAACCACTAAAATGTCTCAAGGTAATTTGAAATACATTTATGGTGAACTTTTCCTATGATACAGTTAACACTGTATATTTTTCTTCAAGAAGAGGATTATTTATAGAATTCATCAATTTAGGTCTAATCACTCTAAATACTTAAAAGCATGGACAAGAGTAGTATGTAGCTCAAACCCTTTTTAAATGTTAAAATACCTTTTAAAAATGCACTAATTTGATTTCCGTCCAAAATTAAGTTGTTGTTAGTCATTGAAATATTCTTAATAAATTACTTGTGGAATCTGCTTTCTTGTTTCCTCATTTTTCCCATCATTTTTCTCAAGACATTACAAGTGTATTTGCATGCTGAGTGGGAATGGACCTTTTTGTGCGGACGGCTGAATCTTAGCTTTATACTGTTTTGCAATGGATATCGAGCTGCACGTTGATGTAAGATGGGCAGATGCTCAAAACTGTTACAACTAATACCTAATGTTATACATGTGAATTGATAAATGGGTTTTAATAGCAAAAATAATAAAATGTATCAAGTCACTTGAACATGTATCATTTCAATTTATATCAATTTCCATTATCTCGGGGAATCGCAGGTTGGGGATTGTTATCACATTGGAAATTGAGTGCGTCAGACGCCATAGTGAGATTTGGGGCCAAAATCTATGGAGGATTTATTTGGTCACAATTAAAAGTCCAAATAGAAAATTAAAAAAAAGAAAAATAGGGCATCCGGGTGGCTTGGTGGTCTATTCTGTTGCCTACCAACATGGCGATTGCCGGTTCAAATCCTTGCGTTACCTTCGGCTTGGTCGGGCATCCCCTACAGACACAATTGGCCGTGTCTGCAGGTAGGAAGCCGGATGTGGGTATGTGTCCTGGACACTGCACTAGCGCCTCCTCGGATCAGTCGGGGAGCCTGTTTGGGGGGGGGGGCTGGGGTTAATAGCGTGATCCTCCCACATGCTACGCCCCCCTGGTGAAACTCCTCACTGTCAGGTGAAAAGAAGCGGCTGGTGACTCCACATATATAGGCGGAGACGTGGTAGTCTGCAGCCCTAGCTAGACCAGGGACTATTTACAATGTGTCATATTTACATAGTAAGTTTCTATTCTTGCACCATGCTGTTAAGTGTTTGTGAGAGAGATAGCCTGTGGGAAAAAACTGTTCCTATGTGTGGTGGTTTTGGTGCACATTGCTCTGTAGCGCTTGCCAGAGGGTAGAAGTTCAAACAGACTGTCCTGGGTGTTAGGGGTCTGTGCTGATTATGCCCGCCCATTTCCGGGCTCTAGATGTGTACAAGTTCTGCAGGGTGGACGGGGGAGCTCCAGTGATATTTTTCTTTCTTTCTGCTGACCTTACTGTCTGCTGCAGTCTGTTCATATACTGTTTTGTTGCTGCTCCAAACCACATTGTAATGGATGTGCATGGGACAGATTCAATGACTGCGGTGTAGAACTGGCCCATCAGCTTCTCTGGCAGACCAAATTTCTTCAATTTCCACAGAAAGAACAACCTCTGCTGGGCCTTTTTGAGAATGGAGTTGATGTTGGTCTCCCACTTCAGGTCTTTGGAAATAGTAGTTCCCAAAAACGTGTGAAGGTGTCCACGGTTGACACACTGCTGTTAGATATTGTGAGGGGGAGCAGTGCTGAGGGGTGTCTCCTAAAGTCCACTGTCATCTCCACAGTCTTGAGCAAGTTCAGCTCCAAATTGTTCTGACTGCACCAGAGCACCAGCTGTTCAACCTCCCGCCGATATGCAGACTTGTCGCCATCCTGGATGAGTCCGTAGTGTCATCTGCAAACTTCAGGAGTTTTAACAGCTGGGTCCTTGGAAGTGCAGTCATTGGTGTAGTGGGAGAAGAGCAGTGGGGAGAGGACACATCCCAGGTGGGCACCAGTGCTGACTGTCCATATACCAGAAGTGACTCCCCCAGCTGCACCTGCTGTTTCCTGCCTGTCAGGAAGCTGGTGATCCAGATGGCGGGAGAGACAGTGAGCTGGGAGAGGTTTTTTTTTTGTGAGTGATGTCTGTGAGTGATAGAAGCTGCTGTGAGCCGGAGTCAAATTCCTCGTGTGCATAGGCACATTTGGCCAATGAAGTTGAGTCTGATTCTAATTTATATATGTAAAGTAGATCCCAAGGTACTTCCAAGGTACCTTGGGATGTCAAGTACAGAGTGTAAAACGATACAAGAAATTATGAACCCTGTTGCATATGACTTGTGTAGTGATTAAACTAATAATGGTACCTAACATCTTTCAGTGGAATGCCAGAAGATTATTGGCAAATGCACAGGAACTTAAGGTCATAAAGGATTTAAATGACAAACCAAATGTAATATGCATTCAAGAAACATGACTGAAACTACATCTAGGTTTTATTTTGGTAGGATACAGTTCACTTAGTAAGATATCAGATAAAATAATCATCTGCTACATCTTACTGATAAGATTACTACAAAAATATATTTTAATAATAATGATAATAGCCCTGTGACGGCCTGGCGGCCTGTCCAGGGTGTCTCCCCACCTGCCGCCCGCCCGCCCGATGACTGCTGGGATAGGCTCCAGCATCCTCGTGACCCTCAAAGCAGGATAAGCGGTTTGGATAATGGATGGATGGACAATTCAGTCGGACATGATAGAGCAAATAATCAAGGGGGTGGCTATGTCACATTAATTAAAGATAATTCATTAGTGGGTCCGCGGTGGTGTAGCGGTCTAAGCATGGGCTTTGTGTCGATGCAGTTGCCCACTGGGGACCGGGGTTCGCGCCCCGGTCTCGTCAGATCCGGCTATGGCCGGACGCGATGGAGCAGCAGTAATGGGCAGCGCTGTCTTCGGGAGGGGGAGGAGTCGGCTTTTGTTCGTCACATGAATGCGTCTCTGGGTGGGGGGCAGTGGTTCGGCGTGGGAGGTGTCTCCTTCCAGACTGCCGGCCGGAGAGATGCAGTTGGTGCAGTACGAGGGTGGTGTTTGAATTAAAATAGGGATCGATTGGCCATTAAAATTGGGAGAAAAAGGGAAAAATCATAAATAAAAAAAAGATAATTCATTAAAGATCATTTTAAAGAAGAGCGAATCCTCCAGGTGGACGTGAATGTACCATTGTTGAGGTGTACAGAACACAAGACTATTAAAACAGTTGATTCTTATCATCCCTGTTATACTTTAACTGCAGCATGCAGCAGCAGCATGCAGCAGCGTTTGCAGAAGTAATGGGAGAGGAAAGTCAGTGATTTCAATGTACATAACAGTTAAGGGGAAGTGATCATGCTGATAATGGTGCTGTGGTTGAAGAAATGATTGTCACAAGGAATCGTGTATGTATGAACAATGGCAGAGGAACAAGAGTAGATATAAATAGGAATAAGACGTCATATATTGATTTAACATTGATTTCTGCAAATATGGCTAACCTACATGAATGGAAAATATGCAGTGATAACAGGTAGTGAGCATTTTCCCATTACGTAATATAAATACTGATAAAAGTACCCAAGAAAGTGCTCCAATATATAGATGGTGCTTTCAAATGGCTCAGTGGGCAAACTTAAAGATGTGTCTGCAGGGAATTGGCTGACAACATTCAAATGACTGGTAATGTGGATAAATGCACTCGTGAAGATACGTATACGATAAATGAAGGTGCCTCAGAAAGTACACCTAAAACTGGGAGAACAGGAAATAAGAGCATCGTGTCATGGTGGACTTATGGGTGTAGGCTGGCTATTAAAGAAATAAATGGTGCTCTCTGAAACCTCAGAAATAACCTTAATGTGGACAATTTGATAGAATATAAAAGAAAGAGAGCCATAGCATGCAAAATAATTGAAACAGCTAAAAGGAGTACTTGGAGACAGTTGTGTTCTTCTATTGGAAGAGAGAGAGACATGTAGGTCATGTGGAATATGGTGAGAAAGTTTGGATAATCGGATTAATGGACGATGGATGCGATTTGGATAATGGATGGATGAACGTAGTCATGCGGTTCCACACTCCAGTACAGTAGGTGGCGGTATGCACCGTACCGTTAGTTTGTAGTCCGCCAGTAAAACCGAAAGAGTAGAAGGAGGACAGGTCACATCCGGTGCACGGGAATTAAACCGCGAAAATATGGCGTCTGAAGTGGATATCAGGACGTTTACGAGGCGCAGACTGAGGGACGAGCCTGATCTCAGGTAAAGTGATCTGACGTAACGTGATCTCAGGTAAAGTGATCCGAGGTAAAGTGATCCGAGGTAACGTGATCCGAGGTAACGTGATCCGAGGTAAAGTGATCCGAGGTAAAGTGATCCGAGGTAAAGTGATCCGAGGTAACGTCATCTGAGGTAACGTCATCTGAGGTAAAGTGATCCGAGGTAACGTCATCTGAGGTAAAGTGATCCGAGGTAACGTGATCCGAGATAACGTGATCAGAGATAAAGTGATCCGAGGTAACGTGATCTGAGGTAACGTCATCTGAGGTAACGTCATCTGAGGTAACGTCATCTGAGGTAAAGTGATCTGAGGTAACGTCATCTGCGGTAAAGTGATCCGAGGTAAAGTGATCTGAGGTAACGTGATCTGAGGTAACGTGATCCGAGGTAAAGTGATCTGAGGTAACGTCATCTGAGGTAAAGTGATCTGAGGTAACGTCATCTGAGGTAACGTCATCTGAGGTAAAGTGATCCGAGGTAAAGTGATCTGAGGTAACGTCATCTGAGGTAACGTCATCTGAGGTAACGTGATCTGGGCTAACGTGCTGACGACAGACTTGTTTGTTGACTTTAAGAAGCGTAGAAGGAGGCGAGTCGCGTCAGCAGGTCTGTAGAAGGAGGCGAGTCGCGGCAGCAGGTCCGTAGAAGGAGGCGAGTCGCGGCAGCAGGTCTGTAGAAGGAGGCGAGTCGCGTCAGCAGGTCCGTAGAAGGAGGCGAGTCGCGGCAGCAGGTCTGTAGAAGGAGGCGAGTCGCGGCAGCAGGTCCGTAGAAGGAGGCGAGTCGCGGCAGCAGGTCTGTAGAAGGAGGCGAGTCGCGGCAGCAGGTCTGTAGAAGGAGGCGAGTCGCGGCAGCAGGTCCGTAGAAGGAGGCGAGTCGCGTCAGCAGGTCTGTAGAAGGAGGCGAGTCGCGGCAGCAGGTCTGTAGAAGGAGGCGAGTCGCGGCAGCAGGTCCGTAGAAGGAGGCGAGTCGCGTCAGCAAGTCTGTAGAAGGAGGCGAGTCGCGGCAGCAGGTCTGTAGAAGGAGGCGAGTCGCGGCAGCAGGTCCGTAGAAGGAGGCGAGTCGCGGCAGCAGGTCTGTCATCGCATCACTTGTGTCAGTTAGCTGCTAACGTCTAGTTCAGCATGTGTGACGTCGTCTCTGCGCCTTGTATTTCACCTGTGCAGGTCAAGCGTGGTGTGTGTGTGGGTGGGTGGGTGTGTTGGTGTGGGTGGGTGTGGGAGTGGAAGTGAAGGTGGTAGTGTTGTAGTTCTATGTTAAGGACACAGAGAGCCACGACGCCGCAGTCCCATCCCACGTGTGTGCATGCAGCCTACATGGCCAACAGGCATGGTTGTGGTCAGTGACCGCCAGGACGCCAGTCACCGTGGGAGGTCCAAGTTCTCAACCCGCCCTTGTTGAAAGGCCAGACGGGTTGAGGACGCTGGCATGCGGACATGTAGTGGTGGCACAGGGTGGGGGCGGATTTGAGTGTGTTTGTCTGACCAGCTGGCGCAGCAGTGGACTGAAGGTGGTGGTGGTGGTGGTGGTGGTCCGCTCTTACCTGGCTCACGGCCCCCCACCGTCTCTGATCAACGGTGAAAGTAAAGCAGCCTTTCAGAGCCACCAAGTGCGGCTACATTTTCTGCCTTTTGCACTTGACATGTGACAGTAAACAGTTGGGCATCGTGGGTCTGATCTCGCCTTACATGCTGTGGTCGGGAAATGACACACAGACACGTTTGAAAGTATAAACACGCCTACAGAAAGCAGAAGAGCATCCTCTATGATTGCATCTCTGTTGTGGCTCTAGATTAAAGGCTTTATTTTGCCCTGCTCATCACAGAGGGCAGGAAGACCTTCATCAGTCAGCATATGTTGTCACTTTATTATAATGAGAGGGTCACTGTTAAAGTTGAGGCTATGCTCCAACTGATTCTCTGTAACTTGTTTTTTCCTTTTCTGCAGGTATGTTGAAATTGTGGTTGAAGGTTGAACATTTGCTTGGGTTTGCTTTATAGATGTTGTTTATCGGATTGTTAACCTGCACATGTCTTGTAAACATTAAGCTATCTCAGCCCCCTCTCTAGTGCTTTTTGTTGTTGTTTTTCGAAGGGACACATTTATTTGTAGAAATATTAATTTGATGTTTGATGTTGTTTGATGGTGAGGATGCAAGGAGTGGAGGTGACGAAGGCGTATGAGTGTAAATACTTGGGGTCAACTGTCCAAAGTAACGGGGAGTGCAGGAGAGAGGTGAAGAAGAGAGTGCAGGCAGGGTGGAGTGGGTGGAGAAGAGTGTCAGGAGTGATTTGTGACAGAACAGTCCCAGCAAGAGTTAAAGGGAAGGTTTACAAGGTGGTAGTGAGACCAGCTATGTTGTATGGATGGGGGCAGTGGCACTGATGAAAAGACAGGAGGAGGTGGCAGAGGTGGAGATGATACAATTTTCACTGGGAGTGATGAAGAAGGACAGGATTAGGAACAAGTATATTAGAGGGAAAGCTCAGGTTGGACGGTTTGGAGACAAAGCAAGAGAGACAAGATTGAGATGGTTTGGACATGTGTGGAGGAGAGATGCTGGGTATGTTGGGAGAAGGATGCTGAATATGGAGCTGCCAGGGAAGAGGAGAAGAGGAAGGCCAAAGAGGAGGTTTATGGATGTGGTGAGGGAGGACATGCGGGTGGCTGGTGTGACAGAGAAAGATGCAGAGGACAGGAAGAGATGGAAACGGATGATCCACTGTGGCGCCCCCTAACGGGAGCAGCTGAAAGTAGTAGTAGTAGTAGTACTGGTGGTATTGATTTGATGTTTCAAGACCACAGGATTGGCATGCAATGATTCTTTAAATTAGTGGTACTCCCAAGATTTTTGTTGCAAAACCATATTCACAAATTATAAATTCAGTGTGAGTTTCCCATACTGTTACTAATGTAGCTCTTTAATGTTTCATTGAAGTAAACTGACTCTAGGCATTTTAAGGCGGCAGTATTTGGCATACATCGGCCATGAGTCCTTAAGTCCAGAGGCCAGAAATTTGATGAAGAGGGTGGTTAAAGAGGAACTGATGAAAATGCAGGTCAGTAAAATCCGAATTGACGCTGTCGGTGTGTTTAAGACTTTTGTAGTAGAGTAGTTTGTGAATTTATACTCCTCAGTGTTACGCATATTCTATCTTCTACATGTAGGACCGTGACCATGGTGTCAACAAATCTGAGAATACCCTAAAAAGGAAGAGGAAAGAAAAAGACATCAGTGAAATAACAGTTGACGAATCAAAGACAAAGAAAATCCATCATCAGTCAAGCTCTTCAGGTGAGTTGTAGCTATTCTTAGGTTACAATAGCCACATGTTCACTTGCTGATGTGTCTGAAAAGTATTGTATTAGGGAACCTCTTCACCTAATAAGGCACAGCGGCCATTGTATCTGATGCACTACATTGTCAAAAGTATGTGGACACCCTCTTCAATGAGTGGATTTGGTCACATCCGTTGCTGGTAGATGCACAAAGCTACACACTCTCCATACACTAAACACTGGCAGTAATATGGGTTGTACTGAAGAGCTCAGTGACATCCAAGTAGGTTGTCACCTTTCCAACAAGTCAGTTCATCAAATTTCTGCCCTACTAGATCTGCCCCAGTCAACTGTAAGTCTGTTATTGTGAAGTGGAAACGTCTAAGAGCAACGGTAGCTTAGCCGGGAAGCAGTAGGCCACAAGAGCACAGATCGGGATTGCTGAGTGCTGAAGCGCACAGCACGTAAAACTTGTCTGTCCTTGGTTGCGCCGCTTGCTACCAATTACCAAACTGCCTCTGGAAGCAACAAGAACTGTTTGTCGGGAGCTTCATTAAATGGGTTTCCATGGCCAACAGCCCACCATGCACAATGCCATGCATTGGCTGAAGTGTAAAGCACACCACCATTAAGACTCTGGAGGAGTGGAAACATTCCCTGGAGTGATGAATCATGCTTCACTCTCTGGCAGTCTGATGGATGAATCTGGGTTTGGCAGATGCCAGGAGAACATTACCTGCCCGAATGCATGGTGCCAACTGTAATGTTTGATGGAGGAGGAATAATTGTCTGGGGTTGTTTTTCATGGTTTGGGCTAGGCCCCTTAGTTCCAGTGAAGGGAAATCTTAATGCTACAGCATACCATGACATTCCAGAGAATTGTGTTCTTTTAACTTTGTGGCAACAGTATGGGGAAGGCCCTTTCCTGTTTCAGCAAGACACTGCCCTCATGCACAAAGCGGGGTCCATAAAGTCATGGTTTACTGAGTTTGGTGTGGAAGAACTTGACTGGCCTGCACACAGCCCTAACCTATAAACCCCATCCAAGACCTTTGGGGTGAATTGGAATGCTGACTGCGAGCCAGGCCTTCTTCCCAACATCAGTGCCCGACCTCACTGATGCTCTTATGGTTGAATGGGAACAACTCTTTGTTCCAAGATCTGGTGGAAAGCCTTCCTAGAAGAGTGGGTGGGATGTCATAGCAGGAAAGGGGGGGGGGCAACTCCATATTAATACCTATGGTTTTGGAATGAGATGTTCAACAAGCACATATGTATGTGATGTTTGGGTGTTCAAATTTTTGGCAGTGTAGTTTATTTTGTTTGGTGGGCAATAGTTCTGTAAAATACCAGCAGTTAACTCCCCCACATTGTCCCCAGAGAGTGAGTCCTCAGTTAACTCCCCCACATTGTCCCCAGAGAGTGAGTCCTCAGTTAACTCCCCCACATTGTCCCCAGAGAGTGAGTCCTCATTTAACTCCCCCACATTATCCCCAGAGAGTGAGTCCTCTGTCTGGGCTTTCAAAACTAATATTGTTTCTCTGACACTTTAGAGAACACAGACACTGACATGGAAAAAGGTGGAAATGACGAGACGAAAATAAAGGTGGAAAAAGACTTGAAAACAGAAAGTGAGGAAAGCGAGGATGACGAGCAACCTAACCAGACTGGAGATGTAAAACGAAGAACAATAAAATCGAATTATCAGACACACAGAGTCGACGAGGATAGTACAGGAGAGGAAACGGATGAATCAACAGAATATAAGCAGGGTAAAAGGTTTGGAAAAAGCAACTCTGACGATGGCGGTCAGACACAGAAGGTACAGAGGAGGCCAAATACTATGGAAAATGGAAAGAAGAGAAGCAGGAATACAAGCGATGGAAAAAAGCCTTCAACAACACAGGGAGATGAAGATGAAACTAATGGCAAGAGAGAAAAGACTCACAAGCGTGACAGCTGTGCTACCGCAGAAGGTGACGGTGAGAAAGGTAACTGCATGATCCATGTAAACCAACTGCAGCTTACCTGTTCATTTGTTCTCTAAAGGGAACATTGAGCTCATTTTGGCATACCCTTACTTTTTTTCCCACTTCATATTTAGAAAAAAAATTATCAACGGAAAGCCGAAAAGGTGAGCTTGCTGAGGACTCTGATTCGTCTTCGCTCCCATCTCTTGACGATGAGAAGGACAGCGAAAGAGCAAAGACTCAAGAAGGGAAGAAGGCAACTGGGAAAAAAGTAATAGTGAGCAAAAAGGTTTCCAGAAGAGAAAATGTGAGCTTCGATGTGATGCTGTTGATAAGGAAGCTGAATTTTGAATTCTTCATGATTGTTGCGGTTGTGGTTGAATATGGTTGCGGATTCAACAGCGGTGACCCAACGACCTCCCAAGAGGTTACGGGACAGGTGATCTTCATGATCCCATTAGTAGAAAACACTCAGTAAACTCAACAGCAGTCATTCAGTTTATGATGTGAAAGTGTTCATAGAGGGAGAAGGGAGTAGACCAAATGGTAGGTAGCAAGAAGCATGGGTGCACCAGCACTCAGTTAGTCTAACATTAGGTGAGGAGCTCCCCCTTGTCATACACTACACCACCCACGGCAAGCATAAGTCTTTTCTTTTGGGTTCATGGAAGGAACAGGACCAGTTATAAGAACCACCAAGTCTGGTGGGCCAGCAGGGGAGACAGACCTCTCAGTGATCCATCCATAGCCCTTTGTCTTGCATACCACATTGTGTAGCAGTAGATTAACAACTCCTCTCTGCCCTTGACTTTTCTGTTTAGCGATGAGCAGACCCCTGACCAAACCTCGGCCCGTCCTCTAACCACCTCCTGTCCTTCCTCTGTCATGTTATCCTTCAGTTATGATCTTTGACCAATGGTATATCCTCCTGACCTGTTCAGTTTCTGAATGGTAAAGGTAGACACATTAGTCCAGGGTGCAGTACAGTACACACATTAGTTTTGAATTATGTGCATCAGTTCCCACAGTCCTCAGGGCAGATTTAAAAAAGTAAAATGGAATATCGCCACAGATAGCTCTGATTCACAAATGTGCACTTAAGATCCATTTATGCGGCACGGCTTTGTGCTTCACCCACCTATGCTTGGTACGACATGTAGTCGTGGTTTAGACAACTAACCTGATCATGCTGTAGTATTTATTAGGTGAAATTAGCACAGTAATTGTGAAGTAAAATAATAATCACTCCTTGATGTAGGCTGAAGACAAAAACTCATGTCCTTTAGCCTTTTAATAGTGTCTCTTTTTATGACATGTTGGCAATGGCATTCTAACAGTGTCGTAGTTGTGCCCCCACCCACCCACACACACACACACACACACACAGGTTTTCTTAACACTGTGATGTGCATAAAAAATCTTCTGGAAATGTCATTACACTACGTCATGTTATTACGTGTTGATATTTTGTTAGACCTTAACACACCTTTCTTTTTCTTTCCTGTCATTTGTGCAGGAAGATGATAAAGCTATAGTACGGCTGAAACGCTACATCGCCCTCTGTGGTGTGAGGCGTAATTATAAGCAGCTGCTAGATGGCAGTCGCTCCATTCGTGCCAAAGTGGCTGTTCTGAGGAAAGAGCTTGAAAGTCTCGGTGTCCAAGGTTGGTGAAAATAGTTTTTGGAGATGGAGAATTGATTTTTTTTAAAATTTCCATCAGATTAAGGCTTGATTGCACTTAAACTTAATTGCCACCAGTTTAACAATTCTAGGATGTTTCCTGCAACTTGAATAACGGGAAAAAAATGACACGCAGTCAATTTTTACTGTTTCATGTATGGGGAGAGCAATTTCCTGTAGTATATGTTACTTTACTCATGCAGCTGTTAGTCAAGCTCATTAAGGGGGATTGACAAAAGCTGTTCAGTCATATGATACTGCTCATTGCTCAGAGTCCTCTGCTGTCTTTTGTTGTTCAAATATACCAAGTGTGGCAATAATTATAGAGTGAAGTTTATTGTATATGAATATTTCAATTTTTCAGGAACAAGCACACCCCAGTTTATCTGAGCAGTTTGACACCATATCAGGGAAACCTGGGTTTGATGTTTTAATGCTGTTCTCTCTGGACACAGGTCAACCATCAATTGCGAAATGTAAAAAAGCTCGTCTAAGGAGGGAAGAAGCCGAAGAGCTCGCTGCACTTGATATCAGCAATATCATCACCACACAAGGTGAACAACGGCTCTATTTTATGGTTTTTAATGCCCATAACTACAGTGAGGAAAAGATTCCTCATATGTCCTCGACATCAAGCAGAAGGCCTGAACATGCTGCTGTAATAGAGTGTACACAGGGAGCAAATATATAGTGCCTTGCAAAAGTATTCAACCCCCTTGACAGTCATCAGTCATTTCTGGATTAGAAAAGATACTCACACATGTGTTTCTTAACAATGTTATTTTTGTGAACCCATAAGCTCTAACAGCATGTTCCCAAAGCCAAAATAAGTTATGTTTCACTGACTTTTTTTAAAAATAAATTAAAAACTAAAATATAGTGCTTCCATAAGTATTCAACCCCCAAGTATCAATACTTTGTAGAGTACCCTTTTGCTGCAATAACAGCCATGACTCTGTTGGGGTAAGTATGTACAAGCTTTGCACATTCGTCTGGAGTAATGTTTGCCCATTCTTCTTGGCAGAATTTGTACTGGTCTTGCAGGTTGGTGGGATGGCGCCTCTGGACTGTGATTTTCAGTCTGTGCCACAGATTTTCAATGGGGTTGAGGTCCGGCCTTTGACTTGGCCGCTCCAAAACCTTCACCTTTTTGTTGCTGAGTCATGCCATTCTTGCTTTAGGCTTGTGCTTAGGATCATTGTGCTGCTGGAAGGTGAACCTTCTCCCAAGCTTCAGTTTTATGGCAGACTGCAACAGGTTTTCTTCCAATATTTCCCTGCATTTAGCGCTATCATTCTTCCCTCAATTTGAACAAAGTTCCCAGTGTCTGCAGATGAAAAGCAACCCCATGCCGCTGCCATGCTTCACTGTAAGGGAGGGTGTTTTTTAGGGCATGAGCAGTTTGCGCCACACATAACCACATCTGCCAGCCTCTACACATTCTGCATAGTCACTCTGCATTTTGAGACCAAAATACGCGACTATGAGTTGATAGTCCAAAATAGGCAAAAGAGCTGCCTTTAAAATAAACGCTTGGCCGCTCTGATGGCGAGCGGAATAACCCGCCGTTCTTGCAACCCGCTCGTCGTGTGGCTGGGAGGTTCGTATCCCAGACTCGCCGTAACCGGTCACGGCCTGAGCGTCCACGGGGTAAGGCCTTCATTAGGCCACCCTTACCCGAGGGATAGTGGGTGTAGATCGGTGTAGTGTTCGGGGACCCGTCGTTCTCCAGCGACCCCTCTGGCCCATCTGGGCGCCTGCAGCCAAGCTACTGAAAGCATTCTCCCTATGTCTCCTTTGCGGCCTGAAGGTGATGCAATCCATACGAGGCTTCAGCGTGTAAAATAGCAAGAGCGGCCGACACGAGTTTGAAGGAAGCTGGTGTTACGACTATCTCCTTCCTGTGGACACGTGAGCCAGGGGAGTTATTCGACAAGAGTTCCGGCCATATGCCATTGGGTTAATCGGGTGGGATAAGGGGGAAAACTAGAAATACATTTAAGAAAAAAATGCTTGCGTGATTTTAGGCCTCCATAAAACTTTTTAGTTTATTTTGGGCTTCAAACTGATTTTTTTTTTTAACCCAATGCAAGCCTACTAATATGGTGAACAGTCATGAATCCCAATGACTGGCAGTTTTGTTTTTTGATTTCAGTTTGCAATTAATAAGTGTTTTTTCACAATATACTGTGGGATGTCTTTTTTTTCCAGCGTGTACTTTCGGCAGGCACGCAAACACAAAATTTTTTTTGTACGCGCGTGCATGCTAAAAGGACTACTAATTTTTATTCTTTAGGGTTGGCAGGTCCGCATAACGCGTTGAGTTTTGGCCAAAAAGCTCAAGTTTCCTCTCATCTGACCACAAAACATTTACCCACATCTTAACTGGGTCTCTGTCATGCTTGGTAGCAAACTCCAAGCATGCTTTTGTATGGATAGTTTTGAGCAATGGCTTCTTTCTTGCCACCCTCCCATATAGGCCAGATTTATGGAGAGCCGTGATATGGTTGACTCATGCACATTTACCCTGGTTTCAGCCACTGACCTCTGGAGCTCCTTCAGAGTGACTGCAAGATCATGTGTGGCTTTCCTCACCAGCCCACGTCTTGCTCGGACACTGAGCTTTGAGGGACAGCCTGTCCTACAAAGCGTCTGGGTGGTGTGATACAGCTTCCACTCTCTGACAGTGGACCCAACAGTGTTCCGTGGGACATCCAAACACTTGGATATTGTTTTGTGTCCCTTTCCAGCCTTCTGCATTTTAATCACTTTGTCTCTTACTTCAGTATTATGCTGCTTTGTCTTCATGTTCTGATGGAGTTCACGCCCGGCTAATGAACTTTACACAGAGTGCTTTTATACCATAAACAAGACCCTCTCTTTAGTATCTTACAGCTGCACACTCATTATGTCCAGTTGTGTTAACCTGAGTTTGTTTTAGGAATAATTTGTCATTTGTGTAACTTGGAGCTTTCAGAACACGCGGGGTTGAATACTTATGCAAGCACTATATTTTAGTTTTTAATTTATTAATAAAAAGTCAGTGAAACACAACTTATTTTGGCTTTGGGAACATGCTGTTAGAGCTTATGGGTTCACAACAATAATGCTGTTCGGGAACGGATGTGTGAGTATCTTTTCTAATCCAGGAATGAGTGATGACTGTCAAGGGGGGTGAATACTTATGCAAGGCACTGTATTAATTTGTAAATGTAAACTCAAGGCAACCCTAAAACAATGAGCCTCATTTGTCAGGTAGGTTGCAAATGGATTTGTTAAGAAACCATGTGCAAGGTGGTTTACACAGTGTTGTCGCATCTGTCAAATTCAGGGAAATTTGTAATATGCCTTTCCCAGTATCTTGACATCTTTCGTAAATCTAAGATGGATTTCTTCAAGTTGTAAAACAGTGCATTTCTGAATACATTTTTAAATTCACTAAATTTGTGGGGAAAGTTTTTCATTATTGAGGTCAACTTTCAATGCATTAATTTCTTTCAGGTCGACCCAAACGGAGAGGAGCAACAGCATGGCATGTTCCTCCATCCTCTTCATATAAGCGCATGTTGAACTCGAGCTCCGACAGTGATGAGAACAACCAAACAGGCAGAGGGTGCAAGCGAGCTACGAACTGGGACAACCTGCAGGGTATTATTAGTGATGATGGAGACAGCAGCTGACCGGGGCATTGGTTTGGCTATGGATGGGCCACTTGGACACAGGCATTGTTTTTCTAGTGTAAGAGTGTTAAAGTTACTATGCCTTTAAGGGAAAGACTCACAAACAGTCTTACAATGTATGCCATGAGAGAATACATTTTTGCCACAATTGAGTCATCATTTATGAAGAAAGATTTAATTGCAAAAGTTTTACCCATGATTAGGGTTTTGTGACTGTATTTGGGGAAAAGTTGTTAGATATGTTGGGGAACGAATAGATTTGATGACTTAAATGTATGTACATCCTTTCTCTGTATTTTAGAAACATTTGTTATAATAAAATATATAGAAACAATATTGTATTGTTAATGGGTTAAGAATAATACAAAGGATGGTAAAATTAGAATTTTTGCCAGCTATACACAGGTTGTAAAATATGGTAACAAGTGGGCCACCCTCCAGTAGTGTTTTAGTTTTCTTAAAAGTTTAACAAAGTTGGAACAGAGATCTGACAGTACAGCAAAAGGCTGGATTTAGGCCGTAGAATCACACTGGGCAACCATGTCTGGTCATTACTACTGAACATGGGACTACAGACATGTTCTACTGCACAATTTCCTTTCAGATTACTAATGGGTATATTGGTAGATTGTGTCAAATGGTGGCAATAATATTGTAATCACAGTCCTCATAACGTGACCGACTCTTCAAAGGACGTTCTCAGCAAAGAGCGTTTATTTCCAGATTTTCAGTGGCAAGGTTCACTGCAAATCACAAGAATGTAATTTCCAAGCAGGCAAAAACTCCAAAGGTAAGTACGTTAGTTAACACAAAAAAGAACAATTCTCAACTGTTGGATATGTACATCAACCTGTTAGAAGATGCATTCAAATTGAATCTAACTTACATTTGAAAGAGTTTGGCACACTGGCATTATGAAACAAAGACAGTGAGTAATGTTTTTTAATTGATGTACTTTAGTTTTAGTTTCACAGCAGGTAAGTACTGCTGGGAACTACATTTACTGTCATCTAAACTATTTCTAACCTCTGGAATAGATCAGTGTCATTCCTATAAATTGATGTAGCCAGTACAGTAACAAAGGGAAATAAGTTGTGAAAGTCTTATAGTTTAAGACAGTTGCTGAATGCTGAACTCATGTAATGTGACTGTTCTAGTTTAAGACAGTTGCTGAACGCTGAACTCGTGTAATGTGACTGTTCTAGTTTAAGACAGTTGCTGAATGCTGAGCTCGTGTAATGTGACTGTTCTAGTTTAAGACGGTTGCTGAATGCTGAGCTCGTGTAATGTGACTGTTCTAGTTTAAGACAGTTGCTGAATGCTGAACTCGTGTAATGTGACTGTTCTAGTTTAAGACAGTTGCTGAATGCTGAACTCGTGTAATGTGAATGTTCTAGTTTAAGACAGTTGCTGAATGCTGAACTCGTGTAATGTGACCGTTCTAGTTTAAGACAGTTGCTGAATGCTGAACTCGTGTAATGTGACTGTTCTAGTTTAAGACAGTTGCTGAATGCTGAACTCGTGTAATGTGACTGTTCTAGTTTAAGACAGTTGCTGAATGCTGAACTCGTGTAATGTGACTGTTTTAGTTTAAGACAGTTGCTGAATGCCGAACTCGTGTAATGTGAATGTTCTAGTTTAACACAGTTGCTGAATGCTGAACTCGTGTAATGTGACTGTTCTAGTTTAGGACAGTTGCTGAATGCTGAACTCGTGTAATGTGAATGTTTTAGTTTAAGACAGTTGCTGAATGCTGAACTCGTGTAATGTGAATGTTCTAGTTTAAGACAGTTGCTGAATGCTGAACTCGTGTAATGTGACTGTTCTAGTTTAAGACAGTTGCTGAATGCTGAACTCGTGTAATGTGACTGTTCTAGTTTAAGACAGTTGCTGAATGCTGAACTCGTGTAATGTGACTGTTTTAGTTTAAGACAGTTGCTGAACGCTGAACTCGTGTAATGTGACTGTTCTAGTTTAAGAAAGTTGCTGAACGCTGAACTCGTGTAATGTGACTGTTCTAGTTTAAGAAAGTTGCTGAATGCTGAACTCGTGTAATGTGACTGTTCTAGTTTAAGACAGTTGCTGAATGCCGAACTCGTGTAATGTGACTGTTCTAGTTTAAGACAGTTGCTGAATGCCGAACTCGTGTAATGTGACTGTTCTAGTTTAAGACAGTTGCTGAATGCCGAACTCGTGTAATGTGACCGTTCTAGTTTAAGACAGTTGCTGAATGCCGAACTCGGGTAATGTGACTGTTCTAGTTTAAGACAGTTGCTGAATGTCGAACTCGTGTAATGTGACTGCTCTAGTTTAAGACAGTTGCTGAACGCCGAACTCGTGTAATGTGACTGTTCTAGTTTAAGAAAGTTGCTGAACGCTGAACTCGTGTAATGTGACTGTTCTAGTTTAAGACAGTTGCTGAATGCTGAACTCGTGTAATGTGACTGTTCTAGTTTAAGACAGTTGCTGAATGCTGAACTCGTGTAATTTGAATGTTCTAGTTTAAGACAGTTGCTGAATGCTGAACTCGTGTAATGTGACTGTTCTAGTTTAAGACAGTTGCTGAATGCTGAACTCGTGTAATGTGAATGTTTTAGTTTAAGAAAGTTGCTGAATGCCGAACTCGTGTAATGTGACTGTTCTAGTTTAAGACAGTTGCTGAATGCTGAACTCGTGTAATGTGACTGTTCTAGTTTAAGACAGTTGCTGAATGCTGAACTCGTGTAATGTGACTGTTCTAGTTTAAGACAGTTGCTGAATGCTGAACTTGTGTAATGTGAATGTTTTAGTTTAAGAAAGTTGCTGAATGCCGAACTCGTGTAATGTGAATGTTCTAGTTTAAGACAGTTGCTGAATGCCGAACTCGGGTAATGTGACTGTTCTAGTTTAAGACAGTTGCTGAATGCCGAACTCGTGTAATGTGAATGTTCTAGTTTAAGACAGTTGCTGAATGCTGAACTCGTGTAATGTGACTGTTCTAGTTTAAGACAGTTGCTGAATGCTGAGCTCGTGTAATGTGACTGTTCTAGTTTAAGACAGTTGCTGAATGCTGAACTCGTGTAATGTGACTGTTCTAGTTTAAGACAGTTGCTGAATGCCGAACTCGTGTAATGTGACTGTTCTAGTTTAAGACAGTTGCTGAATGCCGAACTCGTGTAATGTGACTGCTCTAGTTTAAGACAGTTGCTGAACGCCGAACTCGTGTAATGTGACTGTTCTAGTTTAAGAAAGTTGCTGAACGCTGAACTCGTGTAATGTGACTGTTCTAGTTTAAGACAGTTGCTGAATGCTGAACTCGTGTAATGTGACTGTTCTAGTTTAAGACAGTTGCTGAATGCTGAACTCGTGTAATTTGAATGTTCTAGTTTAAGACAGTTGCTGAATGCTGAACTCGTGTAATGTGACTGTTCTAGTTTAAGACAGTTGCTGAATGCTGAACTCGTGTAATGTGAATGTTTTAGTTTAAGACAGTTGCTGAATGCTGAGCTCGTGTAATGTGACTGTTCTAGTTTAAGACAGTTGCTGAATGCTGAACTCGTGTAATGTGACTGTTCTAGTTTAAGACAGTTGCTGAATGCTGAACTCGTGTAATGTGACTGTTCTAGTTTAAGACAGTTGCTGAATGCTGAACTCGTGTAATTTGAATGTTCTAGTTTAAGACAGTTGCTGAATGCTGAGCTCGTGTAATGTGACTGTTCTAGTTTAAGACAGTTGCTGAATGCTGAGCTCGTGTAATGTGACTGTTCTAGTTTAAGACAGTTGCTGAACGCTGAGCTCGTGTAATGTGAATGTTCTAGTTTAAGACAGTTGCTGAACGCTGAGCTCGTGTAATGTGACTGTTCTAGTTTAAGACAGTTGCTGAACGCTGAGCTCGTGTAATGTGACTGTTCTAGTTTAAGACAGTTGCTGAATGCTGAGCTCGTGTAATGTGACTGTTCTAGTTTAAGACAGTTGCTGAATGCTGAACTCGTGTAATGTGACTGTTCTAGTTTAAAACAGTTGCTGAATGCTGAGCTCGTGTAATGTGACTGGGCAGACGGTTGTTATGTTCGGGTTTAGAAGGATGAGGCTTGTTTTATTCCACTCTTAACTATTAAACAACTCATTCAGTTACATCCATGTGCATTCTTAGTGTGTCCTTTTCATCTAATCCTATCTAGTTCATCTAGATCTGTCAGGTCAGTACTAACAGCTAGTGTCGCCTAGTGGGCAGAACATGTAACAACATCAATCATCACAACGGTCACCGCGGGTGTGTCCGTCTTCGCGTTTAGTTACGAATGATCTAGAAAATTTTGGAAGGAACTAAATGCTTTTATTATATCTAAAGTCTGCAATACTTAGCCCCTTAAATGGGAATATGTATTGTTTGGTTTCCATGACACAAATAGTGAAAGTAACAATGTTTTAAATAATGAATTTTATTTTTTTGCAAAATTTCACAGCCATAAAAGTAAAAATTATAAATAATAAACCATTCCTTCCTGCTTTCATTTATAGAAATTGAGAAATATGTCTCTACCGTAATTTCCAGGAGCACAATCAGAAAAGCAGTCAAAACATATGATGCTTGCTTACATTATAAAATGTTCACTTAATGTACACTGTAAATGTACCCCCTGGCAAACGAGCTTTGTTTTTGTTCAACATTAAGATCATTATTATGATTCTTAATACTACAGTTTCTTTCTTTACCCTTGTGATGGCCGTCGGATGTAACGGTGTAAGGTTGTTTATAGGTGGTTGGTGCCTGTTAGTGATTTTAAGTTCCTGTTATAAGCTGTTGCCACAGTATATGCCTTGAGCTCTTATTCTGAAGGCTGAAGAGAGCGGAAGTGCTGTACGCAGTGTTGTTGCTGTGGGGTTCTGTTGGGGGAAGAATCCAAGTAAAGTGGTCCTCGTGTGAAAGTGGAACCTCCATATTTGTTATTTTATAGTTTCATACAGTATAGGCGACATCTACAAACCCTCGGTTACATATATATATATATGTACTGTGCACAATGTTCCTGTATGTTCGTGCGTGTTCTCCCCAGTCAAGGGGAGAGGGCTACGAATGGAGCGGAACCAATGTCAGGGAGCTCCGTGTCCTTCCGCATCATTTTCATGACGTACCGCTGCGTTTGGACGTGCAGGTCAGTGACGTTTCTTTGCATGGAGGTGGCGTTACCGAGGGTAGGTGGCAGAGTAGAGGTGCGGTGGTTTTACGTGTGGTCTTGAAGGAGTTGTGGGGTAGTGACCGGATCTGTCGGATAGTCGTGGTCAGGAAAACTAGAACGGAGACCGTCGTGCACTTTTGACGCGACTCCAGCGCCTCTAGCGCATCCTGGTGTCTAACGTTAACATATTGTATGAGACGTCATAACGGAATCTTACGTGTGATATGATATTGTATGAGACGTCATAACGGAACCTTACTCTGCTCCACAACCTGATTTGTGTCTCATGTGTAATATGACATTGTATGAGACGTCATAACAGAATCTTACGTGTGATATGATATTGTCTGAGACGTAATAGCAGAATCTTACGTGTGATATATTGTATGAGACGTAATAGCAGAATCTACGTGTGATATGATATTGTATGATACGTAATAGCAGAATCTTACGTGTGATATGATATTGTATGAGACGTAATAGCAGAATCTACGTGTGATATGATATTGTATGATACGTAATAGCAGAATCTTACGTGTGATATGATATTGTATGAGACGTAATAGCAGAATCTTACGTGTGATATGATATTGTATGAGACGTAATAGCAGAATCGTATGTGTGATATGATATTGTATGAGACGTAATAGCAGAATCTTACGTGTGATATGATATTGTATGATACGTAATAGCAGAATCTTACGTGTGATATGATATTGTATGAGACGTAATAGCAGAATCTTACGTGTGATATGATATTGTATGAGACGTAATAGCAGAATCGTATGTGTGATATGATATTGTATGAGACGTAATAGCAGAATCTTACGTGTGATATGATATTGTATGAGACATCATAACAGAATCTTACGTGTGATATGATATTGTATGAATGTAATAACAGAATCTTACTCTACTCCACAACCTGATTAGTTTTGGAAGCAGATGTAAATTCAAATCCGTTCCAAAAGAAAGTAAAATGTTCACCACTTTATTCTGAATTAATTGCAGACAAGAAACATTTGAGACTAACTACATTGATAATAATAATAATAACGCATTTTATTTATATAGCACTTAGTCAACCTGATAAAAAAAAAGAAAAGCTAACGTGTCCCCCCAGCGAGTGCACGATACAGTGACCACCAGGCTTAATCCATGACAAATACTTGCCAATTCTGTGTAGGCAGAATGCATAATTCCTCCAGATCATGGGGTGCAAAAAAGTTGACCCTGAAGAGATTCATGCGCAGATGAAATTTGGTCAGTCTTGGTGTGGCTCTAGGTACAAGGGAGGTGGAGTTCTGTATATTTCAAATATGAGTGTTGTTTTCTGTGAAATGCAGTAAACTACCCTTTAACAATTGCATATCATACAGGGATGGATGAATACACACCAGATGAACTCCTTGCCGAGTTAAAGGGCAGGCGCCTCGGAGGTTGGGGTGTTGCCCAGATAGCTGCTGGCACAGGACTTGCTGTCTATGCTATGTGGGTGGGCATCCTTCAGCCAGGCTTTCGAAAAGTACCCCTGAGGCTACAGGTATGAGATAACTATTAATTTTAACTAAGGTCACAGTTTTGTTCCAAAATTCCTTGTTAAGCCCAATTTCCTTGGGTAACCCTGAGCAGACACAAAGCTGTGATGGGTATACAAAAGATTGGTTTCCCCAGAAACCTTAATTTTCAAGCTTTTTAGGATAAGAGTAGTGAGCCAGATCTCGTTAATACAGTGAGTCTTACCAACTCATTAATCAGACAGCCATAGCCCATCCTCAATACTTTCAGTAAGGAGGTAACTTTGAAATTTCCTTCAGGTCCCGTACCTCCCTGCCAGCAAGGCCCAAGTACAGAATGTAATGACACTGCTGAGGGGTCGACCGGGGACCCTTGTTGATTTAGGCTCTGGTGATGGCCGCATTGTAAGTAACGTTTTAATGTATGGCTTTCTTTCACTTTCACTGTTCTGCATTACCAGCTAAATTAAAGAGCTGTAGACAACTTTTCAACTTTGCCCCCCTAGCGTTTCCAAATATTTTTATTGTTTCTGCCGCTGTCACAGACAACTGGATAGCTTTCTGTTTGTTAGCAGCCTGGCTAAGCAAGAAACAACCCTAAGAATCCGAATTTGAACTTGAAACCCCGATCTCAGTGCTATGATAAAGGCAGAGTAAAACATCCTGTCGTATTAATAAGTAGGCAGGTTGTGTTACTTACTGATCCAGTAGAAAGAATGCCAACTGAATATTGGTTTGGAACCCTGTCAAGTCCCGGGTGTTGTATCAAACTCTGTTTCCCTGACTAGATCTCTTTCCCCCTAGCCAGAGTTCGACACAATACCGGGACACTTGATTAACCCTAACCTTAACCCAATTTCAGTTTAACCCTAGACTTAACCTAATGCTTACCTTAACCGAATCATAACCGATAGCTAACCTGCGAACATCAAAGAAGTTTGAATCAGTTCATCTGGATATGTTTATTGACAGAAACGTTTCATCACTCAACTAAGTGACATCTTCAGTCTCAACTGACTGCAGGTATCAAGTCAATTTTATTTGTATAGCCCAATATCACAAATTAAATTTGCCTCAGTGGGCTTAACAGCAACACAACATCCTGTCCATAAAACCTCTCATCGGATAAGGAACAACTCCCTACAGAAAAACCTTTAACAGGGAGGAAAAAATAGGAAGAAACCTCAGGAGAGCAACAGAGGACGGATATCTCTCCCAAGACGGACAACGTGCAATGGATGTTGTGTTCCAGATGTTGTGTACTGTATTGTTTATAAGGGTATCCCACCCTTATAAACAATACAGTTCAATACAGTGCCTAACAACCGAAACCAACGACCGGTTTCATATGCAAATTATGTTGTGCCCATTAACTGGAGTTTCGATAGCCATGAGTACTGTTCACAGAGGGTTGGGGAATGGTTGCAATCACAGCATTGTAAAATGCCAGTAGATGTACTCTTAGGTCCCCCCCTCGGTTCAGGGATGGTCGTTCCCTCTTAACATAGTTGGCCATGAACATCCATCCCTGAACCGAGGGGGGGGGGGGCTAAGAGCACATCTGTCACCATCTTACAATGCTGTGATTGCAACCATTCCCCAACCCTCTGTGAATAAAACACATGGCCATTGTAACTCTAGTTAATGGGCACACCCATACTTGATCATGAAACTGGTTGTTGATTTCGGTCATTACACATCTGTCGCCGACAATGCTGTGATTGCAACAATCCCTAATCCTCTGTGAATAGTACACATGATCAATGGGCACACCCATATTTGCATATGAAACCGGTCATTGGTTTTGGTCGTTAGGCACTGTATTGTACTGTATTGTTTATAAGGGTGGGGATACCTGCAGTCAGTTTAGACTGAAAATGTCACTTAGATGAGTGATGAAACATATCTGTCTTAAACGTTGTGTCCAGATGAACTGATTCAATCTTCTTTAATTTTCTTACCCGGATTATTGAGCAACATCAAGATAACCTGCAAACACTTTCGTCTGGCTAGGGGGAAACAGATCTCAACGCAGAAACAGAGTTCGATACAACACTGGAGCTCACTCCATCGAGTGAATGCCCATTGGAGTTTCACTCTTGTTTTACCTCTGTTCATCACTCTCCGTCTTCGCCTTCTTTGCCCCCTCCATCAATGAGGTGGTTCTTCTCTTGGTGGCTAAAGTTTCCACTGTCATTTCGGTTGTTCCAGCATCCACCCTTTCTGCGACTGGGGAGAGCTGCTGATAACTGCTGGAGAGACAAAAGTGCTATCCTCTTCCTATGTTGGTTGCGCAATGGTTGACACACTTCCTTTGTGCCGTAAATCGAGGGTTCATTCCCTCGTGAGATCATACCCGGTGACAGACAGAACTGCATAGTGAAAGCGAAGCTTATAGGGAACCAATCTAAACACCGGTGGTGTCATTCTATAGCCATTACACTGTACAATCAACATTTGCTTCATATTGATAAGCTAAAGCAAAAAAGTAATCTACTGCCACCTTAAACTGAGTACATAATAGGTAAGTTGGGAAATTCCATAATTTAAACTGAGGCCAGGGGATTATTCGACATAAAAATAAAACAACAGTAACAACAGAAGGAATCAAGGACTTGTAGTGTCACGTAAGTCCGTTGTTCAACTATCTTAGAATGTGAATGTAATAATTAGTTTCCAGTTGACAGCTGTCGAATCATTTTCTAATATTTCAAGATTGATGTTGAATGTACCAGCCACCAAACACAAAGTCTGGTAGACTGGAAGCCAATCAGCACTTTTTTTCTATGCCATACAGAAAATAAGGAAAATGCATAAACATTTTGTAACTAAACAGCACTGCTAAAAGGAACTTAAGCACCATTTTATTTTTTTCATTTAAGGATGAACTGCATTGTCATTAAACATGATAGTTTTGTTCACGTTATAATGGGTGTTATTAAATGTTAAGGTGCTGGAAGCCCATCGCCAAGGTTTCCATCCTGCCATCGGCTATGAGCTCAACCCCTGGCTTGTTCGCCTGTCACGCTTTCACGCATGGAGAGCCGGACTTCATGGAAAGGTGTCATACCGAAGAGAAGACCTCTGGAAGGTTTGGTATTTTGTTTACTGTGTTGTGGTGTCAAGTAAAATGTATTTGTGTAGCCCTAAATCACAGTTTAGTCCCTTAGGGCGTTCACAGTCACATTAGCCTACATTCTGTGCAATGTTCTACACCCTCTTCTTAGACCCTCAATTCAGGTGAGGAAAATGTCCATAAAGCCTTCACACCATTTCGTAAGAGAAAATATGGGTACTAAAATAAGCATTTTTGTTAAAGACCCATTCCAGTTCATTCAGAAATAAGTTGGGAAACACGTTGAATTTGCAATAACTCATTAAGCCACCCTGGCCTCGGATTTACACTAAATAAACTGATTTTATGCACCAGCAGTTTCACCTTGAACCACACTCTTCCAACTATAGCTCATTATCTTTAGAGTTAAATGAAGGAATGGTGTCGCTCGTCAGTTCCACATACCAGGCGACTTCTGAGTAGAGGAAGATAGACTTCATATTAGTGTTAGAATCAGTCTCACACTGAAGAGGAAGATAGACTTCATATTAGTGTTAGAATCAGTCTCACACTGAAGAGGAAGATAGGCTTCATATTACTCTTAGAATCAGTCTGAGACTGAAGAGATCACTGAGATGATGATGGAACGTTTCTTTCAGTACATGTTGTGTCCAGATAAACTGATTCAACCTTCTGTGATGTTCTTACCTGAATCATTGAGCAGCATCAACACTTCCATTATCACTTGGTTTAATTATTACAGCTCGTTTTTGTATTGTGTTGTCTGAATTTGCAGCGTGTTTTCTAAATGCTGCACGTGTTGTCAAATTGATGAGGATGTTTTCTTCGTTTGCTTGTGTTTTGTCTGTGTCCATGTGTTTTCTTGGGCTGCAGTGGGGTGAGCTGCCAGGGCCACCGTACTAGAGGAGGAAGAGGGCGTTAAAAGTGAATGTACATGACTTTACTAAGATGAGGAAGAGGCTTTAAAAGTGAATGTCCATGACGTTACTAAGATAAGGAAGAGGCTTTAAAAGTGAATGTACATGACTTTACTAAGAGGAGGAAGAGGCTTTAAAAGTGAATGTCCATGACTTTACTAAGAGGAGGAAGAGGCTTTAAAAGTGAATGTACATGACTTTACTAAAAGGAGGAAGAGGCTTTAAAAGTGTATGTCCATGACTTTACTAAGAGGAGGAAGAGGCTTTAAAAGTGAATGTCCATGACTTGTTCCGAGTGGCCACTGGGAAATAACCTGTGGGAAGTCTTGGAAAATACGACTCCTGTGACTGTTTGTTTGCTCAGGTCACATGTTCTGTAATATTGTAATTAATTGGGTTACCACCCCCCCCCCCGTTAGCCCGCCCCCCCCAAAAAAGCACTCAACCTAGTGGAAACACTGGAAACTAATTTTTCATTTTTATTAATTATACTAATATATAACCTGAATAACCCAGACCATGCAGATAGCTTTACAAATCATTTTTCTCTGGAATGAACTTTAAGTTTGGACCAGAGATACATGTTGCCTTGTGTCTCATGACAGGTCAACTTGACAGACTGCAAGAATGTCACTGTGTTTTTGGCTCCAAGTGTGGTGAGTACACACTGATGAAGTTGGACCACAAATGTTGGCTTACACGAACATGAAAATATACTGTTGACTTTATTTTTATTGATATTTATTTGAGATATCGGTCATAGGGGCAGCCCTGTGGCCCAGTGGTTAACACTGTTGTCTCATAGTAAGAAGGTCCTGGGTTTGAACCCCAGGCTGTCCCAGGTCCTTTCTGTGTGGAGTTTGCATGTTCTCCCCGTGTCTGTGTGGGTTTCCTTTGGGTGCTCTGGTTTCCTCCCACCATCAAAAAGACATGCATGTTAGGGTTAATACTCCTGCCTGTGCCCCTGAGCAAGACAGTGGAAAGAAGAAGTGGTGTTGGTCCCTGGGTGCTGCTCAGCAGCTGCCCGCTGCTCCTAGCTACAGTGTGTGTTGGGACAGGTTAAATGCAGAGGATGAATTTCCCCACAGGGATCAACAAAAGAAATACAAACTACAGTACATCTTAAAGTACCATCCATCCATAATCTAAACTGCTTATCCTGCTCTCAGGGATGCTGGAGCCTATCCCAGCAGTCATTGGGCAGCAGGCGGGGAGACACCCTGGACAGGCTGCCAGGTCATCACACAGGGCCCACAGACACACACACACACACACACACACACACACACACACATTCACACCTAGGGACAATTTAGTACAGCCAATTCACCTGACCTACATGTCTTTGGACTGTGGGAGGAAACCGGAGCCCTGGAGGAAACCCATGCAGACACGGGGAGAACATGCAAACTCCACACAGAGGACGACCAAGGACGACCCCCAAGGTTGGACCACCCTGGGGCTCGAACCCAGGACTTTCTTGCTGTGAGGCGACCGCGCCACCCACTGCGCCACCGTGCCGCCCATCTTAAAGTATATAGAATCATGATAATGAGGTGCACCGGGACGGCTCGAAAGAGTACGTAATTGCCCGAGTACAACTGGGGGGGGGGGGTAAAAAAAAAACAATCGGTGACATTTGTCATTAAATCCTACTGGAGACAGGTCAGTTGGAGAAAGGTCGGTTGGAGACAGGTCAGTTGGAGACGGGTCGGTTGGAGACAGGTCAGTTGGAGACAGGTCAGTTGGAGACGGGTCGGTTGGAGACAGGTCAGTTGGAGACATGTCGGTTGGAGACAGGTCAGTTGGAGACAGGTCGGTTGGAGACAGGTCAGTTGGAGAAAGGTCGGTTGGAGACAGGTCAGTTGGAGACAGGTCGGTTGGAGACAGGTCAGTTGGAGACAGGTCAGTTGGAGACAGGTCAGTTGGAGACGGGTCGGTTGGAGACAGGTCAGTTGGAGACATGTCGGTTGGAGACAGGTCGGTTGGAGACAAGTCAGTTGGAGACAAGTCAGTTGGAGACAGGTCAGTTGGAGACGGGTCGGTTGGAGACAGGTCAGTTGGAGACAGGTCGGTTGGAGTCAGGTCAGTTGGAGACAGGTCGGTTGGAGTCAGGTCAGTTGGAGACATGTCGGTTGGAGACAGGTCGGTTGGAGACAGGTCAGTTTGAGACAGGTCAGTTGGAGTCAGGTCAGTTGGAGACAGGTCGGTTGGAGACATGTCGGTTGGAGAAAGGTCGGTTGGAGTCAGGTCAGTTGGAGACAGGTCGGTTGGAGTCAGGTCGGTTGGAGACAGGTCGGTTGGAGTCAGGTCAGTTGGAGACAGGTCAGTTGGAGACAAGTCGGTTGGAGACAGGTCAGTTGGAGAAAGGTCGGTTGGAGACATGTCGGTTGGAGAAAGGTCGGTTGGAGTCAGGTCAGTTGGAGACAGGTCGGTTGGAGTCAGGTCAGTTGGAGACAGGTCGGTTGGAGTCAGGTCAGTTGGAGACAGGTCGGTTGGAGTCAGGTCAGTTGGAGACATGTCGGTTGGAGACAGGGCAGTTGGAGACATGTCGGTTGGAGACAGGTCGGGCAGCAGCAGTGTATTCAAATGAACTAAGGTTAAACAACTCAATTACATTTCATAAATGCTGATTGTTTGCTGAAGAAAAAACGAGCAATTTATAGCAAGGGCAATATTATTTAGCTGCATTGAGCTTAACGACCTTTTCAACATTCGCCAGGTGTGAAATACAGGTTTTTAACATATGTCTGTGTTCCCTCTAGCTGTCATTGTCTTGTCAGGTGTGAAATACAGGTTTTTAACATATGTCTGTGTTCCCTCTAGCTGTCATTGTCTTGTCAGGTGTGAAATACAGGTTTTTAACAGGTCTCTGTGGTCCCTCTAGCTGTCATTGTCTTGTCAGGTGTGAAATACAGGTTTTTAACAGGTCTCTGTGTTCCCTCTAGCTGTCATTGTCTTGTCAGGTGTGAAATACAGGTTTTTAACAGGTCTCTGTGGTCCCTCTAGCTGTCATTGTCTTGTCAGGTGTGAAATACAGGTTTTTAACAGGTCTCTGTGGTCCCTCTAGCTGTCATTGTCTTGTCAGGTGTGAAATACAGGTTTTTAACAGGTCTCTGTGGTCCCTCTAGCTGTCATTGTCAGGTGTGAAATACAGGTTTTTAACAGGTCTCTGTGGTCCCTCTAGCTGTCATTGTCTTGTCAGGTGTGAAATACAGGTTTTTAACAGGTCTCTGTGGTCCCTCTAGCTGTCATTGTCTTGTCAGGTGTGAAATACAGGTTTTTAACAGGTCTCTGTGGTCCCTCTAGCTGTCATTGTCAGGTGTGAAATACAGGTTTTTAACAGGTCTCTGTGGTCCCTCTAGCTGTCATTGTCTTGTCAGGTGTGAAATACAGGTTTTTAACAGGTCTCTGTGGTCCCTCTAGCTGTCATTGTCTTGTCAGTTGTGAAATACAGGTTTTTAACATATGTCTGTGTTCCCTCTAGCTGTCATTGCTGCAAGACAAGTTGGAGGCAGAGCTTCCTGATGATGCGCTTGTGGTCGCTGGTCGTTTTCCCTTTCCAAACTGGACACCCTCCAGAACCGAGGGTCAGGGTGTGGACCAAGCCTGGGCCTATAACATGCATGGTCAGAGGCACAATACCTGCAAAAAAAGGTCCACATTGTATTCCATGGGTGGGGACGTTGTCAGTGAGGAGAAGAGAAGTACTGAGAGTGACACAAGTGTCCACATGCTCTGATTTTCTATGCCTCACTACCGACAAGATTGTTTTCTGTGAAATGGGAGTTATGATTAAGGTGTATGCATGGCTTATCTGTTCATCATGTTAGGAGTGACTTGGTGAGTGTATATACACACACACACACACACACACACACACACACACACACACACACACACACACACACACACACACACACACACACACACACACATTAGCAGTTGATGAGTGCGCAACACTCGAAACAAGCTTGTACTGCTATGTATTAAAAGTATTTTTCCTCCTATTCCACTCCTCATTAGTTGAGCACTTCTATCAACACCATTTACGGTTTCTGGAAAAAAAACCGATATATATGTATATGTATATATATATATATATATATATATATATATATATATATATATATATATATATATATATATATGTAAACCCAGCAAAATACCATTATACTTCTGGCTGAACCAAGCCACTGAGTTCGACAAATAGCCTACGCAGTGTGTATTGTTGCAACAGGTTGCCAACACGTAACTTGACTGCTGAGACATTACAAACTAACTGCCTTTCTTTCTTTCTTTATTTCCACCACATTGCTCACAGCCCTTTTCAGTCTTCGCAAGATTTCCTCAAATGCTGTTGCACAACGAGCTGTAAGTGACATGGAGCCAGGTAGTCGCAGTTGCATTTTCTTCACATGGACTTGTGATTTTGCAAAGAGCTCAATGATGTGCAAAACCTCTCAGCATTTCTTCAGTCAGCTGCACTTGTGTCTTGCTGGACAAACGTAACTTTTGATGGACAGATTCTTGAATATTTGTTTACTCGTTGTTCTGCAATTTGTTGACCGTGTTATATATTCAGTCTTGAAGGAAAACTCCTCGCAAACGGAATTCCTGATATCATGCAAGTACTGTGCGTGTGTGTGTGTGTGTGTGTGTGTGTGTGTGTGTGTGTGTGTGTGTGTGTGTTTTATCTAGTTCAGTGCCACAGGGGAAACATTTTTTTGATTTTATTAAAAGGGGAAAAAGCAATGCTGCCATGTCATTAGTAGACCACTACCTTCCTATTGATCTTCAACAGTTTGTTGCCCAAGTTTGCCACCCATTAGCTGCTGTTGCCATATTGTCAGTCCAACGGTTGGTGAGTGTGCAACAAAGCTGTACTTCAACTCCCAAAACGTTATTAAAGCTCACTGGAGTAGTTTTCACATGTGAAGAAGAGCATAACTTGAGGTCCTCCAGCAAATGTCTCTAGGGCTTTGGTTTAACCTCAAAGTAAAATTTGATGTACACACAAACTCACTTAGCACTTTTTTTAGGAACACCTGTACACTTACTTATCATGCAAACATCTCATCAGCCAATCATGTGGCAGCAGTGCAATGCATAAAATCATGCCGATATGGGTCAGGAGCTTCTGTTAATGTTCACATCAACCATCAGAACAGGGGAAAAATATCTCGGTGATTTCAACCGTGGTTTGATTGTTGGTGCCAGACTGGCTGGTTTGAGTATTTCTGTAACTGCTGATCTCCTGGGACTTTCACACACAACAATCTGTAGAGTTTACCCAGAATGGTGTGAAAAACAGAAAATCCAGTGAGAGGCAGTTCTGCCGATGGAAACACCTTGATGAGAGATGTCAACGGAGAATAACCAGACCGGTTTGAGCTGACTGAAAGGCTACGGTAACTCAGATAACTACTCTGTACAATTGTGATGAGCAGAAATGCATCTCAGAATGCACAACATGGCTAACCCTGCGGTGGATCGGCTGCAACAACAGAAGACCACCTCATGTTCCACTTCTGCCAGATGAGAACCAAAACTGGACAGAGTAAGACTCTAAATACGTAGCCTGGTCTGATGAATCTTGATTTCTGCTGAGGCACACAGATGGTAGGGTCAGAATTTGGTGCTCACAGCATGAAACTATGAACCCAACCTGCATTGTGTCAACAGTCCAGGCTGGTTGCAGTGGTGTAATGGTGTGAGGAATGTTTTCTCGGTACGCTTCAGGCCTGTTCATACCAATCAATCATCACTTGAATGCCACAGCCAACTTGCTGACCATGTGCATACCTTCATGACCACAATTTCCCCATCTTTACCCATTTTAAGCACAAGGAAAGCTGACGGGAAAAAAGGGGGGGGGCAGAGGATGCATTCCAATTATCAGGGCATCACACTGCTCAGCCTCCCTGGGAAAGTCTACTCTAGGGTGCTGAAAAGGAGGCTCCAACCAGTTATCAAACCTCAGATCCAGGAGGAACAATGGGGATTCTGTCCTGGCCGTGGAACAACGGACCAACTCTTTACCCTTGTGGAACTGCTGAGGGGGGCATGGGAGTTTGACCAGCCGGTCTACATGTGTTTTTTGGACTTGGAGAAGGCTTATGACCGTGTACCCCGGGGCACTCTGTGGGGGGTACTGCGGGAGTATGGGGTACCGGGGCAGTTGCTACTAGACATCCAGTCCTTGTATAACCAAAGTGAGAGCTGTGTCCATGTTCTCAGCACAAAATCAAATGTTTTTTTGGTGGGTGTCGCACTCTGCCAAGGTTGTCCCTTGTCTCCGATTCTGTTTGTGATATTCATGGACAGGATCTCAAGGTGCAGCCAAGTTGAGGAGTGTGTCCGTTTTGGGAACCTCAGAATTGCATCGCTGCTCTTCGCAGATGATGTGGTTTTGTTGGCTTCATCACCCGACCTCTGGCATGCACTGGGGCGGTTTGCAGCTGAGTGTGAAATGGCCGGGATGAGAGTCAGCACCTCCAATTCTGAGGCCATGGTTCTCTACCGGGAAATGGTGGCTTGCTCCCTTCGGGTTGGGGATGAGTTGTTGCTTGAAGTGAAGGAGTTCAAGTATCTCGGGGTCTTGTTCATGAGTGAGGGTAGGATGGAGCGGGAGATTGACAGGCAGATTGGTGCAGCATCAGCAGTAATGCGGACATTGTACCAGACCGTTGTGGTGAAGAGGGAGCTGAGCCAGAAGGCAAAGCTCTCTCTGACTTAGAATGCTAACACCAATGCTAGGTTTGCAGGTTCAACAGCATCTCTACTTTGTAAGGAAACTTACACGTTTTAATGTGGACAGAATTGTGCTGACACTGTTTTACAAGAGCTTCATTCACAGCATATTGACTTTGTATTGAGTGTTGGTGGGGAGACAAGAACAATCTGGACAGGATTGTTAAACTGGGTGGCAAGATAGCTGGGGAACCAATGTGCAGTATTACATACATGACAGACCAGTACACCATGAATTTAGCTCACAAGATCATAGCAGATCCACTGCAGCCTCTGTGGTCTGAATATGCACTTTTACCTTCGGGGCAAAGGTGTAGCATGCCCAGGATGTGGACTAAAACAGGCATCACACCCTTTGCCCCTCGCAGCATTCAGCTGCTTAACAAATTCGGATCGCATGGTCTGAATTTGGCACTTTCTTATGAGAGGCCGTCTAGGCCATAATTCTCAGCTTACACTCTCTCACACAGAGAATTATGAATTATGAGAATTATTGAGAGTTATGGCCTATACAGCTTCTCATACTATCTGGCACTTCTTGAACTTGATGTCCTTTATCGATTTTCGCAATTAGGCTTTTTATTGTATTTTAAAATGCTATGCTTTATGTTATATAATGTGCTGTCATGTATGGTTGTTTATTTTTTTTAAATTCTTTTTTACTCTTTGTAAAGCGCAAGTCAAGTCAAGTTTAGTATTTATATAGCACATTTAAAACAACCACAGTTGAACCAAAGTGCTGCACAAGCTTAAAATACAATATAAAATAAGTAGCACATATGAATATAAAAATATATGTAAAAAAGGCAGTAAAATAAAGAAATTAAAATGTAAACACAAGAGTACAAGTATATTTCCACAATAAAATCACAGTGTCAAGCTCAACTTGAATTGAATGCCAGCGAGAAGAGGTAGGTCTTTAACCAAGATTTAAAAGTCTCTAGGGTCTGAGCAGATCTTATGTGTACTGGTAAGTTGTTCCAGAGATCAGGGGCAGCAACTACAAAAGACTCTGTCGCCCCTGTTCTTAAGCCTGGATCTGGGAACATGTAAGAGCATCTGGTTTGCTGACCTGAGTGCTCTGACTGGTGTATGATAATGTATTAGCTCAGATAAATAAGATGGAGAAAGTTGCTACCTGGGAAAGGTGAGAAAGCCCTTACTGTGGTGTTTACAGTTTGTACTTGAGCCCCACCAGATGTGGCCATTGTTGGTGTGTAAGATACCCAAAGCCAAGGTGGAGAATTATGCCAAGGGGGCTGAGCATTGGTCAGGAGGCAGGAGAGCCAGAAGTGGTCCAGGTCTCAATTTACCTCTTTCCTATGTGTCAGTATAGGTGCAGAGATAGGAGCATGTTGGCTGAACTAGGCTCTTGAAAGCCTAGAATAGCTGTGTGCTGGTCAGCTTTGGCAAAATGAGAGGCTTTCTATAAAGATGTTAGATATTACCTATAAAGATATTATTTCATTGAAATATATGAGCACTGAGGGTTTTTATTTTCAGTAGTAGTAGTAGTAGTAGTATCTAATGCCCTTCCCAGTACAGGCTCTCATAATTTTTTATGGCAGCATTCAAATTTGGGCAAATTGAAAGAATGCTTACCTGACAAGAAAGCTCCATTAGGGCAAATCCTTTAATACCTCATCCAACTGCAGGAAAGCTAGGTTAGCCTACATTAGCAGCAACAACAGACACCATAATAGATGGCACAAATATAAGCTTCGCACCAGCTCTTTTGAGTAGTTGCAAGGAGTTTACTGCCCCCCCCACACACACACATATTCTTAACATGACTGATGAATTGGCATGTGTGTGGATAGCCCAAGTGAAAATGCACCTTACATCTTCTAGCTCTGTTCACTCAGGAGGTGCAGCACGTGGTTCACCATGTATCGGTATCCTCCTGGACTAACCTAATAGAGAGATTACCTCCAAAATGACAAGCCAAATTAGACTGAATGTCAATCACTGTAACTGTGGTCCTAGCAGAGAACATAAATTCCTCTGACCAATGAGTCTCATTTCTCAGCTGACGAGGAAAGCAGGGATTCACAACACAAGTCGATGAGCTAAAAAAACAGATTGAAGAAGAGACAAAGGTAGGCTAAAGTCAAAGTTGTGCTATTTTTTTATTAAGTACTATTTTCTGATATTGCAGTGATATTTTAGCACCCTCAAGTTCTAATTTCCTTCCTCTTTAGGCTAAGAATGCCCTAGCTCACAGTTTGCAGTCAGCTCGTCATGACTGTGACCTCCTTCGAGAGCAGTTGAGGAGGAGCAAGACGCCAAGGCTGAGCTGCAGCGCTGCCTGACAAAAGCCAACACAGAAGTGGCTCTCTGGAGAAACAAATATGAGACAGATGCTATCCAGCGTACCGAGGAACTTGAGGAGGCAAAGTAATTTACTGACATATGTATTCTGTCTTGCTCCTACTGACTTTCCTTCCTCTTCTCTCCCGTGCATACCTCCACCTCTCCAGGCTCTCCTCAACCTGCACCCTACTCTCACTACAGATCACAATGTCATCCGTGAACATGGTAGTCCACGGAGACTCCTGCCTGATCTAAACAATAGTCCCTATACCAAATCCCAGTGTCATGGTGTTAGCATACTGACTCCTGGGTCTGACATGATGCAAGGCAAATTAATTTGCAACATAAGAAAAGCAACATCAGGCAATAAAAAGACATTTAGATCCTTGCTTGTGTTGTATTGACTCTCAGCTGTACGCCGCTTTGGATTACAGTGCAGTGTGAGATGATAATCAGAAGCTTCAAATTCTATTTGATCGTAGGCAGCAGCAAACAGGAAGGTATTCAGCCTTGATCTAAAAGACCGGAGGGTTGCAGCAGACCTGCAGGTTTCTGGGAGCTTGTTCCAGATATGTGTGGTGCATAAAAACTGAAAGCTGCCTCTCCATGTTTAGTGTTATGATATAATGCAAACTGATCCTTGCCCGTCAGATTTGTATAACCCCACAGTTTATCATTTGGATGTTGGCAGAAGCTGATCATGGCCAGATAACTGAAAAAATGTAGACGAATGTTCAAATGGGGTCAGTGTGGACCCACTTTTTCTGTAATGTATTGGAAATGAACCGAGACAAAGGGTTTTATTGTATTGTTAAACTTCGGGGTGTTAAATTGACTTTTCTGTGATCACATGATCTTTTGGCCTGGTCTCCCTCAGTCCACATGTAAACTGACAGTGTACTGGCTAGAAGATTAATCTTGACCAGGCAGAAACCAACCGTATCTCCCTCTCATACCACTGGATAAGAGGAGTCATCCTCTATTTTCTTAGACTGGAAAAAAACAGATTTTCATTAAGAGGCTCCAATAAATTTGGGAAAACATGAGGTCCATTCTTTCAATTTGTTCAGAAAATGAATTTCCCATTTATCCCCGATGGAGGCAGCAGCTCTTACGGCTTAGAGGGGCATTAATATTGAGTTTGTTGTGACGTGGGTGACGTGCTGCTGCACTGACTATTAGTTTCTGTTATTGACACGGTTTATTATTAGCTGACTGATGGGGTTTTCTTTTTTCCCTTCTTATCTCTTTTTTATCTCTTTTTGTTGTTTGTTTATGGTTGTGTTGTGTTTGTTTGTGTTCTTCGTTGCTGTGGGTTGTTATAGAGGGAAAATATACTTCTTACTCTTTGTAAATGCTCTGATGACACAAGTGTATTTTTTGCAAAGCCCAGTCCAAAAAAAAAAAAAAAAAGAAACTTGATAGTGTTCTTTCTTCTCTCAATAAAGACCACTGGTCAGTCAGCACTATGTGTTAAACTAGATTGTTTAACACAGTCTTGGAAAGTGAGAGGATGCCCGAGGAGTGGAGAAGAAGCATAGTGGTACCGATTTTCAAGAACAAGGCCGATGTGCAGAACTGCAGCAACTACAGAAGTATAAAGTTGATCAGCCACAGCATGAAGATATGGGAAAGAGTAATAGAAGCTAGGTTAAGAGGAGGAGAGGTGATGATCAGCAGCAGCAGTATGGTTTCATGTCATGAAAGAGCACCACAGATGTGATGTTTGCTTTGAGAATGTTGATGGAGAAGTATAGAGAAGGTCAGAAGGAGTTACACTGTGTCTTTGTAGATTTAGAGAAAGCATAGGACAGGGTGCCGAGAGAGGAGGTGTGGTATTGTATGAGGAAGTCGGGAGTGACAGAGAAGTATGTAGGAGTGGTGCAGGATATGTATGAGGGCAGTGTGACAGTGGTGAGGTGTGGGGTTGGAATGACAGATGGGTTCAAGGTGGAGGTGGGATTACATCAAGGATTGGCTCTGAGCCCTTTCTTGTTTGCAATGGTGATGGACAGGTTGACAGCCAAGATCAGGCAGGAGTCTCCGTGGACGATGATGTTCGCGGATGACATTGTGATCTGTAGCGAGAGTAGGGTGCAGGTGGAGGAGAGCCTGGAGAGGTGAAGGTATGCACTGGAGAGAAGAGGAATGAAAGTCAGTAGGAGCAAGACGGAATACCTATGCGTGAGTGAGAGGGAGGACAGTGGAATGGTGAGGATGCAAGGAGTGGAGGTGACGAAGGCGTATGAGTTTAAATACTTGGGGTCAACTGTGCTAAGTAATGGGGAGCACAGGAAGAGAGGTGAAGAAGAGAGTGCAGGCAGGGTGGAGTGGGTGGAGAAGAGTGTCAGGAGTGATGTGTGACAGAAGGGTATCAGCAAGAGTTAAAGGGAAGGTTTACAAGATGGTTGTGAGACCAGCTATGTTATATGGTTTGGAGACAGTGGCCCTGATGAAAAGACAGGAGGAGGAGCTGGAGGTGGCAGAGATGAAGATGATAAGATTTCCACTGGGAGTGATGAAGAAGGACAGGATTAGGAACGAGTATATTAGAGGGACAGCTCAGGTTGGACGGTTTGGAGACAAAGCAAGAGAGACAAGATGGAGATGGTGTGGACATGTGTGGAGGAGAGATGCTGGGTATACTGGGAGAAGGATGCTGAATATGGAGCTGCCAGGGAAGAGGAGAAGAGGAAGGTCCAAGAGGAGGTTTATGGATGTGGTGAGGGAGGACATGCAGGTGGCTGGTGTGACAGAGGAAGACGCAGAAGACAAGAAGAGATGGAAACGGATGATCCACTGGGGCGCCCCCTAACGGCAGCAGCCGGAAGTAGTAATGTTCATGTGAGTGAAAGTGAACTTAACCTTGACACAGCCTGGGGTTGACAAAGTGCCAATTTTAGCTCGATTTATTTTTTTTAAGCGAAACTTTATACAACAGGCTCCTGCTCATGAACAGAAATCCCTACATCAGAGATGTAGTCAAGAAATTGAAGAAAAAAGACTTAAAATGAAAAAATAAAAGAATAAGTAGCTCAATAGAAAACTATATATTTAGCTTTACGTAACATTTCCGCCTTGGGAGCGTGACGTCATCAAGCGACGACTGGTCAGCAACTCAGCTGTTGTGGGAAGAGGAAGAGACGAAGTGAGCGAAAAGAAAAGGGGAGAAAAGAGCTCCACGGAGCTCGGCTAGCGGTTAAAAATAATACGATAAAAGAATGAGTAGATCAATGAAGAAACAGCATATATATATATATATATATATATATATATATATATATATATATATATTTAGCCGACGTAACGTTTCCGCTTTGGGGGAGTGACGTCATGGCGTGATGACTGGTCAACAACTCAGCTGTTGTGGGAAGAAGAGGAAGAGACGAAGTGAGCCCAAAGAAAAGAAAAGGGGGGAGAGAGACAGAGAACGATAGATAGACAGATAGAGAGATAGACAGAT